>NC_140926.1:4414772-4487886 GCF_045865225.1 Trachurus japonicus
CCTCCCTTTCTTCCTGTCTTCCTTCCCTTTGTCCTTCCTTCTTGACCCATTAGGACAACAGGAGAGTTAAAAAGGTTCCAGTTTATTTTCTGTTTCAATGATCTCATGCAGCTGCAGCTACTACTTTATAATAACTGTATAATGACTAATAATGAATTCCTTGTTACGTGGATTCAGGTGCAGTTTGGAGGCCGAAGTGAAATGAGACAATCTGGTCCCCACAGGATTGTTCTATTCATCCGGAGCCACTTTACTTTTTCTTTTTATCTGAAAAGTGATTAATCTTGGTAAAGGTTGGGGCGAAGGAGGATCCACCTGCCCCATTATTGAATCTTGAACACAGTGTGTTTAAAGCAGGGGTCTCAAACTCCCGGCCCGGGGGCCACATCCGGCCCGCGGCCCCCCTACATCTGGCCCGCGTCTTGACGTGAAAAGTAGGAAAGGCTGTCAAAGTTAATGCCTTAATGCAAAATGCTTTTAACGGCCCTATTTTTTTTAATGCGCAATTAATGCGCTACCTCGGGCCGCTCCGTAGTTGGGGGAAACAGAGAAGCTGCCTTCTCCAGACGTGACCACAGGTAGGCTGTGTGCATGTCTGTGTGTGTGAGTTACTACGGTTACCGCGACGCTCCCGTCCCCCGGATATTTCTGCAGCTGGATTCACATGATCCGGTCTGAGACATGAAACTCATGGACTGAGGAGTCGTCCTGCTGCTCTGCACGTCACACCGACCATCGTGCATTTGCACTGTGAGGAGTCGCTCTGCCCCGTGGTCTCATACACAAACAGTGATAATCCCGCTGTTGCTGTTGTTGCCGTTGTTGTGGTTGTGCGCGACGTAGAGCTGCCGCTTCGACTAGCGAGTCCCCCCCCCCCCCCCAATCTCCCGTTCATTCAGCCTGGTGAGGGAGGGAGGGGGGTGGTGTGTGTGTGCGTGTGGGAGGGGGTGCTTATGATGCAGAAAACCTGCATATGTTTTTTCTCCTCATGTTCCTACACTAGAGAACTTGTTCTTCTTGTCACCAAACGAGGCTGCTCTCTCTCTGACAGCTGATTTTTAAATACCATGAAAAAGGTGTTTAGAAAGCATGGAAAGCATAAGAAACATCCAGATCTGGATGTTTCTTATGCTTTCCATTCATCTTGCTGGTATTTCAAGCAAAAAAGAAAAATACTATGTGATTAACTCAGGAAATTAAAGGATTACAAATTTTAATCGTTTGACAGCCCTAATTATAGTACAATATTTGAAAATAAACCCCGTTTTCAGAAATATTTGTGATTTTTTTTTATATTCGTCTTGAAAACTTTAGTGGCCCTCCACTGAGATGACGGTGCCAGCAGTGGCCCCCAGCTCATTTGAGTTTGAGACCCCTGGTTTAAAGCCTTTAAAATGTTGCCCCACCAGAATCTGGACACTTTTTTTTTTATTGTGGATTAAATCTGGTTGCATCACATCTCATGAATTCAGCTTCGTGTCGTCGTTAAATATTCACTCTGAGAGGTCGTTAGGTTGTGAGGTTTTTACCTCCGGGCACCAACAGCCTTACATTATGGGGCTGAGAAGTCATTTAAATGAAAAAAAAAAAGTAAATATAAAACATTTAGATTATATATTACATTTTAAACAGCGACATGGCCGACGCTGCCTCTGAGCTGTTGCTCTACAAGCTGCAGAGTGATTAGGTTGGTGTGTCGCACCATGTTGTGGCTTAAGCTTTTTACTATACAGTAATAATCTCTGTCTCTCTGCAGATTCAGCCTTTAATAACACAAAGTCCTAATGTACGCAGTGGTAAACAGTGTGGCACACATTATCAAGATTTAAAGGACAATTCCAGGCAAATTCAACTTGGGGCTATTATAGTAGTTTCCTAATATTTTAAGAAGATTTCAGCATCGCCACAGCAGTCAGTGTGTGAGTAGACGGATCTTAGGCTGTTTAGGCTGTTTACATCCCACAAAACCAAAGTTTTTGAAGCGAGGCTGTAATACAGAGTCAATTTGACACGATCAGCATGTTTACAGGTAGTCTGAAGCTCCCTTCCTCAACACAGGAATATCAACTTGGCGACCTTTTCGTACAATACAACAATAAAATAAATCTTTATTATCCACCATGATGGAAAATTACCTTTGGCTCACCGTATAAAATTTAGTCAGGAACTAAGTTAAAGGGATAGTTCAACATTTTGGCAAATTGGCCCATTTCCATAATCCCTATAGTCATAGCAGTAGGTTCGTTACCTTTATTTGTCGGTGCAAGCTATTTTTAGAACAGCGGAGCAGAGCCGTGAGCTGCTCAGAGCTACGCTACGGAGGCTCATGGGATTTCTTGGTTTTCCTCATCAAACTCATCAAATACACAATCCAACAACTCCACAACGCTCTGGTGGACAAGTTGTGACCTGCACATTCACCACGCTATGAGATAATAACAGAACGTTACCAGACAGAGTTGTTTTGGAGTTGTTTTTGGTAAATTAATGCAAAACAGCTGATGCATGTTGCCTTCAGGCACAGTTTTTCAGCAAGCAGTCTCTGCAAAACTCTGAACTCTAAAACAACAGTAAGAGTTTATATTTCTTGCAGAAATTGCAGTTTTGTGGGATGTAAACAGCCTAAGATATGTCCACTCTCTCAGGGGACAGACAGAACTAATGCATAACAGGAGCAATTACAAAATAAATCTTCCGATTCATTCTTTTAGACCAAAAATAATAGGAAACTAACCCTAACCCTGCAATTGTCCTTTAACATTCAGCTACAAGCAGAAACACAATTACAGACTGTTAAGGGCCCATCCATCCATCCATCCATCCGAGCCAGACGGGGCTGGACCAGAGGCCTGGGACTAAACCAGTGAGATGAAACCTTTTCTGAACGAGCTCTTATCTCTGTGTCCACAGTGTAATCTCATTTCCTCTGTTCCAAGATACATCAGATAACACCATTACCCCCGCTGCAACCGTGAATTAAGAACTGTCCTAATTACTCTGCTCCGCTGCTAAAAGGGACTCGGGCAGCAGAGTGCATCATCATCACCATCATCATCATCATCATGGCAGCATCGTCTAGTGTTTCTGTTGACGCGACCTATTGCTGTGACCTTTCTCTGGCAGCGGCTGCTTTGATTGAGAGCTGCCAGGTTTCAAAGTGGGCGGAGGGAAGGAGGGGAGGGGGGATCTCTCTGAGAAAGGTTTGAATCTCATCTCCAATCTTTTTTCTTTTCTCCACTGGATGCTTTAATCAGACCTGACAGGTGGAGCAGGTGGGAATTATCTCAAGTGTACACAGTTCTTTCTTTTTCTTTCTTTTTTACATGCTTCAGTCTTCAAAAAGTCGATAGCAGCAACACAGAATAATCAACTTTGAATTAATTAATTACGGAGAAGACATTACCACAGACAGAGATAATAAGATACTAATTATTGAAATGGTCGGAAATAAAGAGAGAGAGTTAGAGAGAGAGTTATAGAGAGGAAGGAGTGAGAGGGGCAGATAACCCAACATCAGCTTGTTGCTTCATTTACAACATCACAGCATCCATTATCATCAATTAAACTGGTGGCCTGGAGGCTCACACACACACACACACACACACACACACACACACACACACACACACGCTGCATCCAGTCGATAAGTGAATCATCCCGGGCTAAACAATGAACTAATTGGAACCAGTGAGGGGTTTACATCAGGAGACGGAAATCAGAAGAAATGGAAGAAAGAAGGGAGTCGGAGAGGAGGAAGAATGAAAGAAAAGATGGAGGAAAAGAAAGAAAAAGGTCAAAAAGGGACAAAGAGTTCTGGGAGGTTTTTTTTTATATTGCGACTGTACCACGACCTCCCGTAGAGCTCATCAGCGAGGCCGAGCCACCCAGAGGCTGCTGATTAATATCCAGAGAAAAAAACCTAGATGGAGACTTTTCATTCACTTTCAGGTCATGTGACGTTTTAAAAAACACTGTCAACTTCTACTGGAAAGTGCAGATTTAAAAAACTCACCTCCAGTTTTTGTTTGACGATGATAGATAGAGCATGTAAAACCGGAAATATGATAGTTTTAATTCAATATTGCAAAGATATTTATAGCGTCAAAGTGGGATGAGATGATGGGCAGGCGTCAGATTTTTTTCTCTCTCTCGATATATTCGTCATTTGTCATTTTACAAATCTACTTTATGTGATTCTTCTGTATTTTTTGGGCCCAATATGTCAATGAAGTAGGTTAAAGTGGAAAAATAATTGTCAGATCAAATAAAGGTGCATCTCAATAAATCAGAGTATCATGGAAAAGTTAATTTCCAGTAGTTGAAGTCAAATAGTCCCAAATAAGTATTGAGTACATATAGATGGACATACTTTTCAGAAGGCCAACATTTCCATATTATTCCATATATTTCTTTTAAAACTGTTCTTTTTTAGTATTCAGTTTTTTAAGATAATGAATTGTAGGTCTTCGATAAATATAAGTCATAATCATTGCAATTTTAAAAAAAGATTAAATATATGTAAAACTTGAAATGTTTCATTCTGTGTTTCTCTGGATCTATATAATGTGTTAGTTTGACTTTTTGAATTGAATTACAGTACTGACATACATGGTGGTTATCCATGACTCCTCCACACACCCAGAGACTCACTGCTTCACACTATCACACATCCACATCTGTTCGCTGTCATCTACAAAACACACAACACGAGGAGACGCCGACCGACACTGGAAACAGTTGTGTGTGTGTGTGTTCAGTAAAAAAGAAAGAAAGAAAGAAAAGACAGTGAGCAAGAAAGATGAGACGAGCCAGCAGCAGCAGCAGAGGGAAGGAGAAGGAGAAGGAGAGTGAGAGTGAGAGTGAGAGAGAACAGGAAGGGACATAAATTCAGATCAATTGAATAATGAAGGAGTGTTAATGGCCGTCCTAATTATAACCAGGCTCTGCCATTAGCAGACGCTGCTGACGATCTCAGTCGCCTCAGTCGGATGAAACGCTGCTGCTGCTGCTGCTGCTGCTGCTGCTGCTGCTGCTGCTGCTGCTGCTGCTGCTGCTGCTGCTGCTGCTGCTGCTGCTCTACGGCTTCTACAGTACACACCCATGTTCACGCACACAGTAACAAACACGCAGCAACATCTGGCTGCTTTAACACACACACACACACACACACATACACACATACTAATCTGAGAGCATTCTGCATGGGCTGCCATCACCACAGTGTGTGAACTGAACAGTTTGATAAAAATAACTCTCTGTCACGTGACGTCATCTCCTGTGTCTCATGCACAAGTTCATGAAGAGGCTCAGGTGCCCTGGTCCTAACAGCGTTAGCACCATGTCAGCATGGTGCCTCATCACCACAGAGGGCCGAGCCAAGGTCAACACACACACACACACACACACACACACACACACACACACACACACACACACACACACACACACCTCTGTCTGTTCTGTTACTCCGGCGCTCAGATGAAGATGGATGATGAGACACTGATGGTCACATTAACCTCGCTCCTCCTCGGAGAAAGTTTAAGGTGTCCTGACTCCTGCTGCTGCTGCTGCCTCGCTGCTCTGCGCTCTCACACACTTTGTAGAGGAGAACATATTTAAAAAATGAGCTCAGTGAGAGAGAAGGGAAAAGGTGAGGAGTTGGAGGAAAGTATGTGTTGTAGTCAAGACCACCGAGTCAAGACCAAGACTTTGAGGAGGTCCAAACCAAGTCCAAACCAACGTAAGACCATTTTCAAGAGCATCACTGTATTCAGTACCAGTCTTCATAGTGATCATGTGGCTTGATATTTACATTATTCCTCCTCAGCTAAAAAGAAAAGTAGGATTTAGGGGTTCGGTTCAGTACGAGTCAATAGCGCCCGACACAATAACGTCCATAAAACTATGATGTTGTTTCAGTAAACTCTGGACTCCCCACAGAAATTTAAATCAAAAGCAACTGGACTTGGTTATTTGTCTAGGAAGACGTTTCCACATTTTCACCTCTCATCCAAGAGACTCAGACTGGTCCAACCAGTCTCAGCCCAAATAACCAAGTCTAGTTGCTTTTGATTTAAATTTCTGTGGGGATAACGATGACCTGGACAATTGAGAATATTC
Organism: Trachurus japonicus; assembly: GCF_045865225.1. Classification (NCBI taxonomy): domain Eukaryota; kingdom Metazoa; phylum Chordata; class Actinopteri; order Carangiformes; family Carangidae; genus Trachurus; species Trachurus japonicus. Next base: position 4,420,893 of record NC_140926.1, read on the forward strand.
ACAGGCCTAAACTCTGGACTATCTCCCTTCAGGACACTTGGATTGTAGTGGACGAGCAGTGTGGAGGAATATTAAATGTTTTTTGTGAAGTTTTATGGACGTTTTTGTGTTGGGCGCTATTGACTCTCATATAAAGTTTTCGTTGGACTATGAACTGGCCTCCCGGGTCTCCAGATGCACTTTGAGGAATAAAAAACTACTAGTCCATCTCGATCGAGACCGAGACCAAGACCATGAAAATGTGGTCTCAAGACCACCACAACACTAGTAGGGAGTACATAAACTATTGTGAGTTATATATCAAACCCTGGAGAAAAGTTACTGTGTTGACTCAGTTGATTGTTAACTCGCTGCATATGTAACGAGATGCTGAAGATGAAACGTGCCGGAGCGAGAGGCCGTGGACAAGTCTTAATTAAAGGCTCTGTTCATGACTTGAGCCATCAGACGGACTGATCCTTCATGATGGACTGCTTCAGGGAACGAGGGAGTCGTTCTGCGATGTACGACGTTACTTGTCTCTCTGTCGGAGCTGCCACCAAAGTGTGTGCGTGTGTGTATGTATATCATTTGTGTGGATGCGTGGTGGTGGTGGGTGGTGGTTATTATGTATGCTCCAGTCGCTGGTTGCCAGGTGACACGTCTGACCTCTCACGTGGTCCGTCAGGCTGAAGGAGGAGATCGATCGTTGGAGTGTTTTTAGCGAGAGCATGAGAGCCGGATTAGACGGTTTCACGTCAGCTGGAAAACCCAGAAGGACACCACACACACACAAATCCATAAGTACACAAGAAGTTTGAGTGCCTCTCCTTTCATCTGTGGGAGCTGTAATAAATCCATGATGAACACCCTTGTGAATATAAACCGATCATTATCTGGACTCTTGAAGGACTTTGAAACTGAATCAAGATAACATCTGATTGATTATTTTAAATGCTGTGGTGTGTTTCTTTGTCCACTGTATAGCTACATTATTATTGGATGGACTGATCGGTGCGATTATCATCACTCTCTGCTGCTAATGTGACCCATTATTCTGTGTTAAATTGTATTAGCGCTAATGGCCCCTCAAAATCAAATGCGTTTTTACCTTCAGCCCATTTAATTGCGCATACTAATCACTGCTCGTATGTAATCAGATTAGACGTTTCCACAAGTAAAATTATATTTTCCGCAATTACGAACGTCCGTCCAACTAATCAATAGTTTTCTACCTCTATTATCTGACGACTGTTATCTCCACAGGCATGAGGGAGGTCATGAGGAGAGATAATGCTGATTTATCTATGGGTGAACGTGACCTGCTTCAGTAGCAGCGACCAGTCGAGCACAAATAAAAACTTCTCTGATCCTAAATTGTTGATTTTATGACGCCTGCTCGTACAAGTTGTTTCATCCTGTGGGTTCGTACAAATGAGAAATGGAAACCAGGAGTCGCTTTTCACTTCTTTGTTCCTTATTTTGCAATTTACAAGCCACAGAAACAAACCAAAGTAACTGCCTCCTGTGTTACAGAGCAACACTGATGTATGGGAGGAAAGAAAAAGTGCTGAATCACTCACTGCACTCCTGATTAGTGTTAAAATAAATGACACGAATCCCAAAACCAGGCGGCAAAATACCAGCTAGAGACTTAAAGTTGTATGATGGCATCGTTTCCTCTGCAGCATCACAATGCAAAGCCCCACACACAGGAGAGGAGTGGTGCATCCTCAGCAAACAAAAACTATTAAAAGTAGTTGCAGCAGATGCTTTGGCCCCAGCAGAGGCCTGGACTTACACACCGAGTCAGTCTGGCATCACAAAGTGGAAAGTTCTCCAAGATGTCTGCTACAATAGCTGCCAAGCACCTTCACAATCTGTGCTGCACAAGTGCACCGAGGAGAGATGCTGCAGTTTAGTTTTTTTAAACTACAGGCTGGTTTACAGCTCATATGTTAAATGTATTTTATTAGTTTTAATGCCAAATAAACCATATCCTGTCACCTGTGGTCTTTAAAAACAACACGTTATAACATTTATATGTCCAAAAGAGAACAATATAAGCATAATTTCCATAAATTATTGTTACTAAAAGCATCATTATACGATTATACTACTGGATTGTAATATTGAATATATTTTCCCACATGTCTGAGCTTTGAGATGTTGTTAATTAACAGTTCAATTATTAGCTCATTGATTAATTATCCTGTTTAAAGGGAAACTATGCAACTATGTGTCTCTAACCCTCCTCTCAGCCATGTGCATTTGTTTTTCAACAAAGCCGGTGAGAAATCAATCCATGGAGCGGTGGATAACGTTATTCATCATCTACCATGTTACCATGTGTATATCTGTGTAGTCTTATCTGTCATCAACTAATCTTACAAGGTTGGTTTTCAGCCAAGAGACGCTAGGTGGAAGGCAGAGAGCCTCCATTCTCCCTGGAACTAGTTACAAGTCATTGATTTAACCAGAACTAGGACTCTGGAACTGCTTAATTAAAGTAAAAAATGTAGAATAGTTCCTCTTTAAGTGTCCTGAAGCACCATCTGATCCTCTGGCTGCATCCACATCCACATCCACTGCTGCTCCAGGATGAAGGAGGTTTGTTTGTCCGTTCATTTGTTTGGTCGGGACTCGGGAGGGAGAGCGAGCCGGGGCTTTAATGGCGTCCGAGAGGAGCGGAGGCCACAGAGGACGGAGGACGGAGGAATTATCAGTCAAAGTGACAGTGTGTTCTTTCCAAATGAGGTGTGTGAGATGATGTGTGTGAGACACAGAATAAACACCATCCCTCTAACGCTGGGGCTCAGTGACATGAAGCCACAGTGTGTATAATTCCTCCCACTAGAGTGGCGGCCATGTTTGTGTTGTATGTGTGTATGTGTGTGTGTGAGTGTGTTAGTGTTGGGTTTGGTCTGGACTGAAACAGGTTCGGTAATGACCTGGTGACAGTGTGTGACCGACAAATAGAGGGAAGAGGCAGCAGCCAACAGTGTGTGTGTGTGTGTGTGTGTGTGTGTGTGTGTGTGTGTGTGAAAAGAGGGGGGCAGGGCAAGAGAGTTTAGTTTGAGATTAGTTCATAATTAATAACGTGCTTCTCTTAAATCAGATTATTTATTTTTTTGTGGTTTTTTAGATGTTGTAGTAAGACGATTTCATCTTAATGATGTTACACTAGAGAGGCGGTCACAACATTTCTTCCTTAATGGATTATAATGCCTGATGAAGGAAAGCATTTTATTTTAATTAAACTAATGTATTACTTACTTCAAATGCAGGGAAGGCAGAAGCTTTATTCACGGATGCTCTCTTAAGTGATATCACAAAAGTTATTATACTGATGAGGTGTGTAGCGCCACATTATGTAATATCGCCACATTTTGTAATAATCTGACACATTTTGTAATAAAATTCTTCAACGCAACATGTAATAAACTTTGCCACATTTGTAAAAAGTTGTTGCATAATGCACCAAATTATTACATTTTCTTTATAAAAGTGCAATAACTGATGCAATATGTAACAAGTTATTAATTACAAAATGCAGCAAAGTTAATCGTGTATTGCGTTCAAGAATTTCATTATAAAATGCGGCAGCTTATTACATAATGAGATGAACATTTATTACATTATACATAAAGCATCGATCTATCACATATTTATTCTGACACGACTTCTCGGCAGGCTTTCCACTCTCTTCTCACTTTTAGTGTATTTGTGTGGTGGCAGTGTTACAGCGCCACCACAGGCCCGGTGTGTGTACTACAGCGTATTCAAGTCGATCTGCTTATTTATCACAAGTCACATCATCATAGTGCCATCGCACATCAGACATTTTGCTGACGTGGTGCAGGCCTATAGCCTATATTTAATGCAGACAAAGTTAGACAAAGGCAGGAAGCGATGAAGAGGAAAGAAAAGAAGAGGAGCGTGTGGAGAAAGAGTTTCTCTTTTTAAAGGTTTCTCCTAATTACAGGGTCTGAGGGCGACAGTGTCTGTCACCGAGCGCTTCACAGACCGGGGGAGACAGACTGAGAGAAAGTGTTGACTAATTAACTGATATTATAGTTCCACCTGCAAAGTCCAACCCTCAGCACACACACACACACACAGACACACACACAGACACACACACAGACACACACACAGACACACACACACACACACAGTTATTGTAGCAGAAAAAGAACAGACAGTGTAGGGGTGAGGGTGACAGGAGCAGAGGAAGATGAAGTGGAAGAAGAAGAGGAGGAGTTCAGATCAGTCGCGCACTAAAGGAGGCTGCAGGAAGAGCCAATCACTTAGGAACAATGGGACTACACACACACACACACACACACACACAGAGAGACTTACTTTAAACACACAAGGTAATACAATACCAGCTGTGCGGTGCTGTACTGACAACCAGCATAAACTTAAAACCATTTTAGCAGCCACAAAATAATGTTTATTTTGGTGTGTGTTTGTCCTAAACACACAGATGTGTGCAGACCGAACATCAGATAAGTTAAAGGGATAGTTCAACATTTTAGCAAATTGGCCCATTGCCATAATCCCTATAGTCATAGCAGTAGGTTGTCGGTGCAAGCTATTTTTAGAACAGTGGAGCAGAGCCGTGAGCTGCTCAGAGCTACGCTACGGAGGCTCATGGGATTTCTTGGTTTCCCTCATCAAACTCATCAAATACACAATCCAACAACTCCACAACGCTCTGGTGGACAAGTTGTGACCTGCACATTCACCACGCTATGAGATAATAACACAACGTTACCACACAGAGTTGTTTTAGAGGGAAATACAGAGACTGCTTGCTGTGAAAAACTGCCCCCGACGGGAACGCACATCAGCAGTTTTGCATGAATTTCCCTCTAAAACAACTCTGTGTGGTAACGTTGTGTTATTATCTCATAGCGTGGTGAATGTGCAGGTCACAACTTGTCCACCAGAGCGTTGTGGAGTTGCTGGATTGTGTATTTGATGAGTTTGATGAGGGAAACCAAGAAATCGCATTAACATCCTGTAGCTCTGAGCAGCTCGCGGCTCTGCTCCGCCATTCTAAAAATAGCTTACTCCTTTACTTACGCCAAAATGTTGAACTATCCCTTTTAACATCCTTCACAGGACTAAATCATTTAATTTCCAAAAGACAACAACAAGCCTCACATGAGGAATTAAGACCTCAGGAGTGATATTGTTGGTTTAGTGCAAATAAAAATAAACCCCGAGGCTTTTTGCTGCTTTTAAACTTCACATCATGTAAAAAAAAAAGAAAAAGAAGCGTTTTGCTTTGCTTTCATCTTCTATTCAGCACACAGAACTGTGCCAGCTGCTCCTGGCCCATTTTCCCCAGCGTGGTTGGTTTATTTGACTGGCTCTATAGACGATGGATTAGCTCGTCTGTCCGGGCCCATTCATCATCCCGGGGGCTGAGACTCTCACGAGGAGCACGGAGAGTATAAGCATCATTTGCTAATGCCGTATTCAAAAGGTGGCTCAACTTTGTTGTCGTATGAATAGAAGTGAGATGCCAATCAATACTCGCACACATTCACAGGCTGTGAATTAAAAAAAAAAAAAAAAAAAGATAGACGACGCCTGAGAGTTTCCTGAGGAAGAGTTTGGAAACTTAGAGTGAGTTGTTGTTCCCCCGTCACCATCTGTAAGCTTTAATTACATTTAAATGAGAGTGGAGGAGTAAATGAGCTATTCAGACCAAAAACGGTTTCTTCTACCAGGCTGTAAACACGTTTATTTCTGCTGTGACGTCGGACATTTTTAACCCTGGAGTCTATGGGGACTGACTCACTGTCGGAGCCACACCCTAGTGGTCAGGAGAGGAACTGCAGGCTCTGGTTTTTCATGTTTCGGCCACAGAAAAATAAATGTTTAGGGATGTAACGAACCAGTATTACAGTAAAATCTTTTACACGGTAGCAATTACCGTTTGTGTGTTAAATAATCTCATTATCTCAGTGGTTTCAATTAGTGAAGGAACGTTTCCTGATAAATAAGCTTTGTTGAACTTGCACCTAAGGATATCGCAATTATATCGATAACCCTGATAATTTGGTCACTATAATCAAACTATAGCCAAATTTTCCATAACATTACATCCATAGCTGTTGTGATAGCAGAAAAAAACAAAGAGAAGAAGTAGATTCTTCAGTGAGACCGACAACAGCAGCTTCTTTATTTTCTAACGACTCGACTCTCCTTCTCCTTCCATCTCTCTCTCTCTCTCTGTGTGATTACCGTTGTGGCGTCCTTCAGTTTTAATTTATTCATTGTTTATTTTTTGTAACCATGAGAGCCTGGTGGCTGGACTCGTAACGTTAGAGATGATTTAGAGGACCTGTCGTCAAGGCGACCATTATCTCTGAGTGGTGACAGAAGAGCTCCTCCATTTACTGGGCCCCAAACGAGCGACCGGCACCCAGATCAGATCAGATCAGATCACGCAGTTATTTATCTATACGTCTAAACTAAGCATCTAATCTTAATAGTTATCATATAAAAATCCAAATTAGTGCAGCAGGACTTTATAAATCTGATAAAAACAGGCGGAAAATCAAATTTCAACATGGGTCGAGTCTCCAGTAAAAGACAAAAACTTGACAAAGAAAATGTCAAGCACAGAAGCACAGGACAGGAAGCAGTCAGGCAGCGCCGTTATGATGAACTACAGAGATGGAGACACGGAGGGAAAGTAGAGTAAGAGGACCAAAAAGGAGAGAAGAGAGGAGAAGGGGAGGGAGGGGAGTAAAGAAAAAAAAGGGGGGAGGGCAGGAGAAGAGAAGAGAGGAGGGGAGAGAAGAGGAAAAGAGAGGGAGTGGAGGATTAAAAATAGATGGGAAGACTCGACCTTGTGTAACGGTGAGACACACTGAAGTTGGGTGGAGGGAGGAGGGGCAATTAGGAGAAACCATAGCTATGTCCCTCATTAGACTAGTAGATGGGGGGAGGAGGGGTGGAAGAGTGGAAGCAGAGAAACAACAGACGGAAGTGGGACCGTATCATGTGTTTTCTGGAGGTCAGAGGTCAACGCTGGATCAACTTTATTGGGTTAGTTTGTTCCTCTTCTCCTGCTTCCTCTCCATCTCCATCTCCTCCAGTCTGCAGAGCTCCACACTCACTGGTTTTACTCGAAGCATAGTAAAGTAATTGAGTTAGTAACTGAATTAGGCTACTACATTATAAAAGTAACTTTTTTTCTTGGAAATCTTTTATTCCCTTTGCTTTTCGTCTCTTAAATTCTTTACAATGATTTTATTCCTTTTAGCATGTGCATCTTATTGGTCATTATTAGTAACACCCATTTATTTATTCATTCTATTCATTGATTATTGATCCTTGATGACACTGTATTCCTCGGCACTCTATTTATTCATTCTACCTTGTAGCTTATCTATCTTATTGTGTGTACTTGTGTCTTTACATGTCAGTCTGCAAGCTGTTCAAACCAGTTGCCCCTGGTGGGATTAATAAAGTTGTCTGTATCTGTATCTAACTAATTACCAGGAAAAGTAACTATTGCGTACCAGAAAAACGTCTTATTATAACATCCTTCACTTTAACAGGTGTTAGGACTTCTTGAGTCAAGTAACGGTACATTTTATTGTCATTATAAAATGGGAAACAGTAACTTTTTTCAGTTACTCGTTACTGAAAAAAGTAGCGCCATTGTTCTATAACGCCACTATTCCCATCACTGAATGACAGATTCCAGATTATTTGAGTCGCCACTTCCATGTTTCACCATGGTTAAAAAAACGAGCAAATTTTACTGGTTTCACATGTGCAAGGGGATGAAAAGTTTACTTGCACTGTCTCAAATTTTATTTACAGGGGCTGAGTCTGGAGCCCTGTCTGTGTTTTCCACTTCACCCTCGAACACCTCCTCCTTTTTTTCTGCCTTTGCTTTGAAAAGAAAGTAATCAGATTTAAATGCGTAACAACTATGGCGCTGAAAACATGTTTGCAGAAACGTTTTAAAACAACTTGATTGGAGTCCAGCTGTGGTAAATTTCAACTGATTAGACATTGTTTATGTAGAAAAGGCTCACACCTGTGTACGTACAGAATGATCCTGCTGCAGTTCACACGTTCAACTAGCAAGTGCAAGAAGAAACTGTGGTGTGGTGCAGACATCGGCTATAAAACTGTGACAAAGCAAAGATCCGTGCAAGGTTATATAACTACTGTACTTCTAAAACCAGGACAGGGACCAGGACAAAGATGGACTTTTCTGAACTGTGCATGTGTGACAATTCACCTTCAGGATGACAATGAGCCGAAGCACACAGAGCAGACGGTGACAGTGGAGTGGCTTCAGTACAAGTCTCCGATTGTCCTCGAGTGGCCCAGTCACACAGACCGAGTGTGGAGAGGCCTGAGATGACAGTTCACAGACGCTTCCTATCCAATTAGACACAGCAGAGAGGATGTGCCAGTATTCTGCTCCCCCATCACAGCTTTGAAGGAGTCTGACTTCTACAAAAGAGCTATTTGAGTTTTTGATTTTCTTTAAAAAAACATCTTCTAAAAACAATGTTTCCTCTTTGTCACTCTTCATTGGAAATCAGACGATATCCTCGTTTCTTATCTCTTGACATCCAAGTGTGGAACAACTTTAATCTTTCTCTGACTCTACTTTTCTCTGGAGGAGAGACGTTTTGTCTTCTGACAGGACTCATCTTGTTTTACCTCCAGAGAGTTCAGGGAATCCAACGGGGACTTGAAAAGGAAACACAAAACCATCAAGAAAGAGCTGTGTCACATATCGGATACTTCTTCAGTCAGTACGATCATGTAGTGATATGTCTTGTCATTAAAGCATATTTTAAAGCATCAGATTTGTTAAAATGTGCATTTTGTATTCATGTTGGTTTCTTTTAACAATAGATAGACTGAATGCCCTGAAAATGTCAAATGACGTAACCACAAAAGAATGATAAATATTAACAATTTTACTCACCTACAGTGGATTTAAGTGTACTTTTTTGATGCATTTTGGCAATACTGAGCAGGACATATCCTAAAAACACAGCTTTTTTTCTACATAATGTGACAAATTATGGAAACATTTGTCAAGTGGTTGAATTGCAAAAGTGAATTATATGTATTTCACATTTGAGTCCAGATTTATATCCCTGTATATGATCAGATTTTTATGAAAATAAACCAGTTACACCACTTGACATTGGGTTGCATCACGTCGCTGACCCATACACAGTACATTCACTGGTGTTGTGTGTGAAGTGAAGCATTGTAAAGCACTTTGGTCGACCGTGACAAGTTTTTTTAAATGTGCTATATAAATAAAAGTGAACATGAACTTCAAGGCCATTTTTTTGCAGCAATTGAAACCACAACATGTGACCGTATGTAAATCTCTGAGGGTGACTTATATAACTTCAAAAGCGTCATTATCAAACAACTGTTTCATCTTCACATGGAAGATGCCATTAATATAAAGTAAATATACATTTTCTCTTTGGACCGACGGCTTCCCAAGTCTTTTAAAGTGACGGTGACCTTGTTTCTGGTGTCAGACAACACCGAAATAACTACAAAGTGGGGGAGACTAAAGTGAGACGGAGGGGAAGGACAGTAAAGCAATTAAGGGGATGGTGTCATCTGAGACCAGCTGACGTCGTCTTACAGTATGGACCACAAAGGCAGCGGCCGCCGCCCGGCTTCCAATGACAGAATAATGCGTGGCTGAAAAGGCATCGGGCTGTAACGTATAGCCGTCTTACGTGGACAGACTTTGACACACGACTCAGCGGCGGAGGTGGTGGTTGTTGTGGTTGTGTTTACTGTACAACACAAAGGGAGCAGAGGTAATGATGCGATCGAATGCACAGATTCTCCATTTGTAATCACACAGTGCAGAGATAAGATCCTCTTCTGTAAATGTAAATCACATGGCGACCTAAATCCAATTATATGTAGGCTAAACTGATGATATTCCAAAAACCTGCCATGATTGTTTAAGATAACTACTGCAGTTAAGTTTCCATTTCACTGGGAAAAAAGAAAAAACCCAACCTTGATTTACTGTAATTAAAAAAAAAACTTTTACCCCTGGAGCAAATCAATTAAAAATGAACGTTCCTGACTTTCACAAATTTAAAAAGCTCAAAAAAACCCATTAAATCGTAACTGTGTCATGTTCAAAAAGTTGGGGGAATCCCTTTAACTTCTTACAGACTTCTTTGCACTAATTAACCTCATTGGGCTCCTCCGCTCCGAAGCGTCTGACCAAGGATCTGAAAAAACTAGGTTCATTTTTTGCCCACTAAGCAGAAAGAAAAGTACTTAAATCAACGCTTCAAGCTAGAAATTTCAACTATGCACAACTTTCATTAAGAGAAGTGAATTCAGGACAACTAAAGGAGATCTGGAGGAACACCAAGAAACTTCTCAGAAACACCTGCAGGAGATCAGAGGAGGAGGAGGTGGTGGTGCAACGTTTAAAAAGTCTGCAGGAAGGAAATCACATCATGTTGAGTCTGCAGTGCAACATCTGGATCAGTAAGAATCACTTTGGAAACAAGTGCTGCATTTAGGATTAAGGCCAACTGTTAAATATGAGGCTGTAGAAGTAATATTATATGACTTAATATGAACTCTGGATGCAGAAGTCATGCAAATCAGTCAAGAAAGTGAAACTACAAAAGAAACCTCGACTTCCACCAAGAAACATCTTGAGGAAACATATGCGGTGTGTCCATGTAAATCTGTATTTAGACCTACAGTAAAAGCCAGTCCAAAAATATCAGAGCACTTCAAGTTATTTTCAAAAAGGACAGTGTGTGAAAATAATGTGTAAACAATTAACTCCTTTAAGCTGTAATGTACTGTAATACCTGCCAGCTGACTTTTAAAAATGGAAACAGACAAATTACAGCGTGTGCAAAAATAGTTTTAGAAGTCCATGAAAAATCGTCTATCTATACTTTTTTGGTCCAACAACTAAACTTCCGAATGCAAGTTTTGTTTGGCAGCTGAATCTTTATGGGACAGGAAATAATCGACCTAACAAGACGAGTCCGCACTGCCTCCATTTGTACAACAGCTCACTCTCATGACAACTTAACAACAACATCATCATACTGTTGGACTAACACACAGTGCCACATGTGGAGGAGTTACCCGGGTTACATAAAGCTACATAAAGACACGTTGAAATGTCAAAGCCATTTAAAGACTCATCGTTTCTGTAAAAGATGCTTCTGTGAAATGCCAGAGTCAGACGACGACAGCGGCGGCGACGGCGGCTATGGCGACTACACGGCACATTAACAGATCTCGTTTCACACACAATTAGAATGAGGAGTGGCTTCGCTCGCTGTCTCCCTCTCTCTCCGGCCTTACATGCGTCATAAAGTACACACACACACATTTAAAAGCCTTTAAAAATAGTCATAACCAAATGCACACACATACACACACACAATATCACATGCACCACACACATGCAGCACACACACACACACACACACACACACACACACAGGCTGAGTTGAACTCATTAGCGATCAGGGATATTGAAGTTAATTGCCCTGCGGTCGCCGGGTTCATGACCAGGTGAATCATTTCAGGCGGAGTATCACCTCCATCTCTGACACCGGCTGGATCCCTGCCTGCATGTGTGTGTGCGTGTGTGTGTGTGTGTGTGTGTGTGTGTGTGTGGCACAGTGCCATTCAATTTGTGTGCGTGTGTGTGTGTGAAGACAGTGTATAAAGGGCATGACCTTTCAGACAAAAATACAAAATACACAGGGTTGGGAGGTTTATGTTAAAAAAGCACCCGTTAAAAAATGTAATCAGTAACTCACTCTAAGTATCACGAAATTAAAGTAACATACTGGATTACTTCAGTTACTTTTGGATTACTTCAATACCAAACATGCAAATAAGAATATCACACAATAATCCATGTAGGCAGGGAGTCTGACTTAGACTGGACTTCTACAGATCTGACGATAAAGCGATTGGAAACCGGTTTTCTTCTGCATGTATATAAACGCCTTCTGACTGAAACTGGACAATGAACGTGTGCGCATGCTTCACAAACACAAGAGTAGAGAAGGCACAAAGCGTAGCATCGGAACCGGCCCGGTCCAAAAAGAGGAAGAGGAAAAAGAAAAAGAAAATTTCAAACGCACCGAGCATCCGTTACATTTCAAAATAAAACACAATGGATAAACTCCCCATTGTAAAATCAGCACTTTGTCAACATTAGTCACGGCCGTCAGCTGGTTTAGTTGTGCTCCGTGATCTTGTGACCTCTCGGGTCTCCAGCTGCTCTGGGATCTGGAGACGGAGCAGTGACCAATACTTTGATCCGACAGTCGGGGGTTAAACCGCAACAGGGAGACGGGACAGGCTACACAGGTCATCCGCATGGTCATTTCACGTGTGTAAAGTGTTGATATGCATGCGTACTGTGCATATGTCTGCTTTTATGGTTGACTTTGAAAAAAAATTCTTGAAATTTTTCCAAAAATTCATACTATTGGCAATAATTTGAACGTACATTGACTAAAAAAAGTGACGTTATTGAGTCTCAGAACAAATGCTTGTGTATTTCTGGTGTTTATTTCAGAAGTTAATCCAATGGTGGGGGTATGTGGTCTAATCTGTGTCAGTTTAGGGGTCCTTGATGTGAAAAGGTTTGAAAACCACCTCTGTAACAGATTACGGTTACTTTTTTTTGGTATCCTGATTAAGTAATGCCATTACATGTAATCCGTTACTCCAGAAAATACAACACGTGAACCATGTGAAACAGCATCTGGAAACAGTGAATGCAGACGTTTTAAACATCTTTTCTGGGGGATTGTTGGAAATATCAGTAGACGTGTGCACATCAGCTCATTTGATATAAACTCCTGACATTTCACACATGGATAATAACAAGTTTCTGAGAATTTAAAGGACTATTTTCCTTTAATATTTCCCCCCCTGACAACCTTTTAGATCATCTCCCCTTGAAATCCTCCCTGCTCCTCTGCTCTCTGCCTCCATACAGTCTTAATAAAAAAGAAATATTAAGAAGAGTTCGCTGCCTCCTCTCCATTAAAAAATTTAAACCTGGGGGTAAAAAAAAAGAGAGTGGGAGGTGCGTTCCTCTCAGCTCCCTGTGTGTAATTTGAGCCATAAGTTGCAGCGGCTCAGGCTTAGCTACACCTCGCTGTCTGTGGTGAATAATGCATGTGGACGACGTGGAGGACGAGGGCCCCCGAAGGCGAGCCGCCGTTCTCATGTGTGGTCACTGTGCCGGGGCCAGAGGATTAGCGGCGAGCGGCGCTAGGATTTCATCTGGCATCAAGGGCTACTGTATCTATTGATCTGGAGTCAGTGGGCGGGTTGACCGGGCCGCTTCGGGTTTCACCTGGCGTCAGGGGGCTTATCTCGCCGACACGGATTCGGATTCGAGCATGACGGTGTGGAGTGTCCCCCGGATTTAGGATAAGTGGTTTTTGAATGCAGAAGGAATCCCCTCTGGAAATCAATAGGGGAAAGGAAAGGAAAGGAAAGCCAAGAGGAGAGCGAGCAGAGGAGCAGATGATAATAAACCTTCCTATCACACACACACACACCATGCATGTAGTGACGTACAGTAGCAGCAGCGGAGGAGATAATACAGGAGATGATATCTGTCATGTTGGTGGCTGCAGAAACATGATGACACCAGTGATTCAGTGTTTACATGACGGTTAAATACAACGGATTATGGCTTTAATCCGATTAGAACTGGGCGACTAAAGTGCGTAAACGTGTTAGTCCGACTAAGACTGGACTTCTCCAGATCCGACGATAATGCGAATGGAAACCGGTTTTCTTCTGCATGTTTATATACGCCTTAATCTGACTGAAGCTGGACAATGAATGTGTGCAATGCTTCACAATAACAAGAGTAGAGAAGGCACAAAGCCTAGCATCGAAACCGGCCCGAACCCCAAGAAAAAGAAAAAAGAGGTGCATTTCACTCAGTGCATTTCACAGTGCAACCAGCGAGAAGATGTGTTTTATAGAAAAAAAAAACAAGGAAGCCTGTGGCCTGACACAACCCGAGTGTAGTGTCCTTCTCTTTCCAAACCCAAATATAAGAAAGTCACGGTGGGTCATCTGTGGTGGTTGATGATGCATGCGTGCGTGGGTAAAACAGAGAATGTCCAAACAAAGTTTCAATGATAACTAATGTTTATTGTGAACAAAATCCAAGTCATTTATAAACAAAAGTTCTAGTATAAACCAAAAATGCTTTTTCCTTAAACACGATGGCAGGCACGACACGACACACAACGTCACAGTCAAAACCTGTTCGCTTTCACACCAAAACAATTTCCAAAATTATATACAAGGAGCCATTAATGAAAACAGTCAATTTCATATCTTTTATCATGAATAAGTTGTATTTTGTTGTTTCCTTCATTATACCAACCTCCACTATTCATTAATCAGTTGCTTCGTTGCTTCATAAAGGAACCAAATCTCTGTCCCAGGTTATCTGTGTTTATATCCCTTATACAAAATGGTCTGGTGACAGAAAAGTCAACCAGAAAGGGATCATATTAGCTGGCTGAAACAACGCATACTGTATTACCACCTTGAGGAGGAAGACATGTTTCCGTTAATTATTCGATTTTCCCTGTTGCATGTAAACTGGGACAAGGACCAAACTCCAACAAGACGACGCCCAACTCGACTTAACTTTTTAGCTTTTTACACGTCTGCATCGTTATCCCGTGTATAATTACAAGCTGCATAACAAATACTCTGACACTACTATTTCCATTTCCAAGGACAGATGGGTAAAACAAACTTTAAATGAGAAGCCAACTGAATTCAATAATACATGTGCACTAGAGAAGATTAGACTGGACATATTCGACGTTAACGCGCTCTGTCAGCTCTTTGTAAATCTCTGATATCTCAAAAAATGAGTCGTGTTTTTTCTCTCCCTCCTATTACAGTACCTTCTACTCCGTCCATCAAACGCTCCCTCCCTCCTTCCCTCCTTCCCTCCTTTCTCTCTTTCTCTGTGACTAGCGCTACATTAAGTCCTAATAGCTCTGGAAAAGACATACTACCCAATAACTTGGGTCTGTGCAAGTGCCATTTATCCGTCCCCCCGCCCCCTTAAGTGCCCAAATAAATATCACTGCAGCAACATTACACGTGATTGGCCTGGTATTCAAAGTCTGAGTAAAGGGTGGAAGGAGCGGCCCGTCGGTTTATCATCGTCGACAGTTGTTTTTGTCATGGCTTTGTGCGTTCGGAGCATCTTCTTCGCCAACCCCCCACCCCCACCCCAACCCCCAGCCCCTTTAATATCTGACAGCGTTGTGCAGCCACCACGCTGAGTGAGTGAGTGATACTGCCGGCGTCGAAAAAGACGAGGCAGCGCATACAAAACACCATCCAGCTTTCAGATGAAAATGAAATGGAGTTCCTGATGTATATGCAGAAACACACTAATGCACTCCCACACACATAACGCACATAAGTACTGATATGGAAAGGCAAACAACTAGTGGCATACTGCACACAAATACACACATGTGCACATATACATATACACACAGGTACAAAAGAATAGCGTGGTTGCTGAAGCATAATAACACCATACGTGTTCAACATCATTAGTCGTGCTGGGTTATTAAACATCCCCCTAACAGACTTTCACAACAATATGTCAACATCATCAGTCAACACTGCAAACAGAAGCAGCCGCCGCCGGTTTAAACCAACTGCTTCTGTTTGCCCGTCGCACATGATCTCACGGACCGAGGAGGAGAAAGAGGAAATTTCTTAATTTTTTTCCACTGTTACAGTAGGAACGGTTGCAATAAACCAAAACAGAAACTGAACATACGTGAAGAGGAGAGGTTTCTGCAGGGAATGGTTCAAACATGTGTGTTTAAAGAGGAACGATGCAGGATTTTCACCTTAATTAAGCCCAGCTCGCTCTCCTGACCAAACAAATGAATGAACGAACAAACTGGAGCTGCAGTGTTGCCTTCAGGGCCTGAAATAATCTGGTGTTTGGCTGTTTTTGCACCTGTAGAGATGTGGATGCATAACCAAAGGATCATTTGGTGCTTCAGGCAACTTTAAGAGGAACTATACAAGATTTTTTAACTTTAATAACAGCTCCAGAGTCCTAGTTCTGGTTAAATCAATGACTTGTAACTAGTTCCAGGGAGAATGGAGGCTCTCTGCCTTCCACCTAGCGGCTCTTGGCTGAAAACCAACCTTGTAAGATCAGAGCCTCCGACCCGGTGTCCCAGCTCTCGTCTCCATGGCGACACCGCCACACAAACGTAACGCGCCCCGTAACCCGTAATCTCTTGTTTATGACAGATAAGACTACACGGATATACAAATGGTAAAACTTATGATATCTAATGTTATCCATCACAGTGCCTTCTTGCTGGCTTTGTTGAAAACAAAAAGTGATCAGACTTGCATAGTTCCCTTAATGTGTGACTAAGCCTAATTTTTCAAACAAAACCTGCAATAACAAAACTTGTAGCCACAACTGAAAAAGAAGAAATGCATCTTTTATAACTCCAGAGCCCCAGATTTGACTGATAAAAGGTAAAAACCTGCGGTGTGGAGGCAGGTGCATCTAAAACTCCTCATACATCTCAGAGCTTCAGAGGGAACGGAGCTGGTCAGCTGAAACTTTGAAGTCGCCAAACCTGGATGTTCAAAGGCCTCTTTGAACTCACACTTCTCTTTTCTTTTCTTTTTTTTTAATCTCATATTTTTATTCTTATTCCATAAGATGAAAAAACTGAACCTCCAGTTTTCACATTCACCCAAACACATAAACTTTAACCCTCTTTAATTTGACATCTTGACAGGTTCTCACATTATAAACTGAGAAGCTTATACTCTAAAGATTTTCCTCTTTGCACAGGAAAACACAACAAACGCAGCTGCACCACTGGATAGAAACACATTTCCATTTCTGTAGAGAAATACAGAGAATAAACAGCTCAGTTTTTTTCTGGTCGAAGGGTTCAAGTGTGTTGCACCTCTGCGGTCAGCAAGTCTCTCTCAATTAAACCAAATTATGGAGATTCAGAAAGTCATGGTCTGATGCGTTTTGAGGCCAGCAAGGTTGCAGTGTGAATAAAATACAGTCCAGAACCAATAAGATTTCACAAAACAGACTCCAAAAAATGTTGTTCTTTCCCCCACATGCAGCAGTCAAAAGTTTAATCTCTTAAAAAGCACAGAAATTGCTACCCATCAGTAAAGTCCATTAATAAGTCTAATTATTATGTCAAACAGAAGCCACCATGTACTTTCTGCCAGTGAAGGTGACACTTGCACAATGGGCCTTTTAAGAGCTCCTGGGGTAAAAAAAAAAAAAAAAAAAAAGATGTGAATACTGCAGCGACTTCAAACACCTACAGATGCAAAAAAAGAAAAAAGTTTTAGAAAATATCTTTGTGGAAGAAAAACCTCCCTTTAAAGAGCCGGACTGAAATATACTGGGAGGTTTGGACACTCTGCTGTGACAATCTCTTATCTGTGTTTGCTTGTGTTTCCTGCAACAAGAGATAAAGGTCGTTTCCACCTGCTGATACTTTTGCATTTTAATGTTTCTGAGGGCAGGAAGCTCGGGCAGAGCTGTAGCTACGTCAGGGTTTCTTGCCTCCGTCTCACTAGTTCCTGCAGCCAGCAGGACTGGGGAGATAAATGCAAGAAGGGACACGACAGGCCTTGATGCCCAATTCTGATTTGTTGCCTGTGCCTGAAATTTTTTGACTGTCTGTTTACATGTTGTATCAGAAGTGATCCATATCTGATATTAGACCTGCTTTGCTTGCGTGAAACAACCCACTGAAGAGGAAATAAGCAAGTGAACTTTTTTAAAGACCGGAGATTTATTAGGTCACTTTATAGTTTCATAATAATTATAAACAAATGAACATGAGTCTGGTGCTCAGAGTTTATATCCAACACTCCTTACAAAATAAACTTAGTGAAGTGGCTGTGACAGTGACAGTTGTGCCACCGTCCGATCCTCACTAAGCCTCTTGGACACACACGACGTGGACATTGTCTGTTTTTCCTCTCTTGATTTCTAATCGACTCGTTTCACTCGTTTCTCTCACTTGCGCGCTCCCTCGCTTGCCCTCGATCCGCATATAAATGAATGTTATACTGTATGAAAAGAAGAACTAGAACTCATATTATTATCGATGACGTACGACATGCAGTGCCAGGAAAGATCCGATCTGTCTGTGTAGACTGAGACATATTGGCGGATATCCGATTTGTATCTGAAAATCTGAAAATGTATCTTGTGCCTGAATCCGATCTGACAATATACGATTCCATGTGTTTTTTTCCCGTTTACACGTTCATGTTACAGATTCGATCTGTGCCACTTGAATGGAGAAAATCGCAATCGGGCCACTTGAACCTTGTAGTGTAACGACGGCCAGAGAGAGGTATAAACTGGGTTTTATGTACGAGGATGCAAGCAGAGGGAGGTAAAGGAAAACAAAAGGAGAAGAGAGGCTGTACTAACTCTGCAGCAGGTCAGTTCACACTGCCCTGTATGCTGCTGTCACAATGAGGGAAAACACAACAGAGTGAGTGAACAACAAGAGACCAGAAACACACGAGAGGCCAGAAGCGATGTTTCCTACAGGACGGAGCCACGGGGGATCGAGGGTCTGCAGTCGTTCTAACTGAAATGAAATGAAATGAATCCACCAGGCTCGCAGGCGCACAATATTATTAATGGACATGTCCTATATGCAGCAACAAACAAACAAACAAACAGCATTAGAGCTCTCCAGCAGAGAGGGAGAAACTGTTTAATGCATTAGCATTCGCAAGGAATGAGGAGTGCGTGGTGCAGACGAACGCCACTTTGATGAGTGCCTTCGATTTTATGGCCAAAGACACAGAGACAGGTGGATTAGTCAGGGACTAAGCAGGAGAGGAGACGCTCCCCACACTGCTAATTTAATTTAACCCTCACAGACGCAGATTGATATGAATATTTACAGCACAATTAGTCCCAATACAAAGTGAACCTGCAGAAAATGTATCATCCCAAAGAACTGAATGCATGTGTTATTATAGATCAGATAGTAATAGTGTTGTCACGATACCAACATTTTGGTACAGGTATCGGTACCAACATGTTTTTCGATACTTTTCGGTACTTTTCCAAATAAAAAGAGAACACAAAAAATGTCATTATTGACTTTATTTTAATAGAAAATCTTAGAACTATAACATATGTATCAGTACTGAACTCTTCCTAAATTAAATCATTAGTGGTCTGTTTAAAAATGATTATCGACAACTACATTATTTGAGGTCTGAAAACACTGCATCTTTTTTTGTTATTTTGACCAGTTGTAATTTTTGGGAGAAATTGTTCTCAGTAGTTTATAGAATGAAACACAAACATTCATTTTACACAAACACACACCTATTGTTTCCCATATGCAGCGCCACAGAATCAAGACCAAGCCACAAATTGACTGACCCAATCTTGTACCGGTATACCGAACAACCCTAGATAGTAATAATAATAATACTGTAATAGTGCAGCTCAGGTTGAACTGTAGCCGTGCAATTCAATTGGAAATGTCATTGTATGTGTGTGTGTGTGTGTGTGTGTGTGTGTGTCCTCTTGACACCTACAGGGATGTCAGTTGTTCTGGTCACCGCCGTGACAGCCGGCTTCAGTGCATTGAGTCGTCCCTGGTGTAAACAAAGCAACCTTGAAGAAAGAGAGAGTGTGTGTGTGTGGTGGTTCTGTTGTTGTTGTTGTTGAGAGGTGGCGTTCAGAAAAAGAAGAAGCTGAGGCAGCAGAAGTGCATGTTTTTAGAAAGAGAGAGGATGCAGCCTCGAAGAGTTACAGAAAAAGAACAAAAACTGGATGATAAACATTTGGGGAAAAAATAAAAATAAAAACCAACAGAAGCTGCTGCTGCTGCATGGTGAGGAGGAGAAAGATATTCTGTTCACAGTCCTTTACATTTATTGTCTTCAACAAGCTGCTTCTGCTTTGATCTTTTGGAGAGATGCAACACAGCAAAAGTCTGTTGTGTTTACACAGCGAAACATTTTTATAATTAACGAAGCCGAGCGAAGCAGAAACAGAAAGAGAGAGGGAGAGGAACCATTGGCCGGTGAATCAGCCCTCTGCTTTACATCAGACTCTGGTTTGTCATCCACACACTCATCACGGAGGTCTCAAATAACCAGTGATGCAGGCGTGCTGTCAAAACTGCAGGATGAGCATTTACTTGGACACAATGACACACTCAAACACACACACATACACACAGATACAGATACAGAGAGAGTTGGAGGGACTGAGGTCATTTCCCCAGTCAGGAGGAGATCACGACACCATCAGTGTCAGTGAATCATCTCAGCTGCAGCTCAGTGGTGCAGGACTCACACACCTACAATAAAAAAACACACAATATTTCCAATACAGGCTCACATCCCATTTCCATGCACAAAAAAAAGAGTTAATCTCCCTCTTTCACACACATATACCTTATAATTTTCATAGCCAGCTCTCTGTATAATGACACATATTACTCCACTATTTAATATTCTTATTCCACCTCGGTGCCATTACATTTCATTTCATCTCATTTCATCTCATCTCATCTCTGCGCTCGGCACCGACTGAGAAGAAGAAGTAAAAAAGCAACATTTGCCCCCTGGAGGAGAATGAAAGGCATCTGACAGATATTAGGTCTGGCACTGAGACGCGGTGGGGGTTGACTGACAGACCCTGATGGACCGATGCCACGCAGGCAAATGAAGTAATAAAGCTATAGGAATAGAGGACCCGCTCCACCTATTCACCCCATTACTGTCTCTAACATGGCTCCGCGTGTCCATCACTCCTGATGAGTGCTCTGTTATAGATGCTGTGATGGCTTCACCTGCTGCACCGTGGCACGAATCCATATAAGTCGACTCTGATTTTTTATGCAACAGCTGCCCAAAGCCTTTTATAAGAAGAGAGTGACCATTTATCAAAGGATAATTTAACTGCTGAGTCAATATACTGTACAAGCCTTGATGGATCTGTCCTATAATCCAGTAGGTATCTGTCTGTATAAAAACCTAAGTGGAGAAATGATAAGTTGATTAATATAGTCAATACACAACAGATTTCACATTAACCCTTCATTTTCTTCTGTTTTTCTCTCGCCTGGTCTCTTTGTGTGTTAATCATTGTAAAACTTCAGCCCTGTGACGCACAATCAAGTAACAACCTGGTGTCATATGAATGTAGAACAAACTATATGATCAGAAAATTAAATTAATAATACATTTCACACGTATTTGTTGGAAAACACACAGAAAATTATTATATAAACTTCTTATTAGACACTATATAACTGTTCTTTGAGGTCTTGGGGATTAGGAGGGAAAGAATAAGGGCTCTAACTATGATAGAAAATATATTATTTGCAGAAATGCCCCACTCGCTTGGCATGAAAACAGTTTGTGTTTACTGTACATTTCCATGGGGTGCACAGGCTTTTTTGTCTTGTTTCCTGCAGTAAACAAACTTTCTCCTTCCATGTGAGGCCCCATGTCTTGGTCTTAGCTTGCGTAAAATACGTATAAATGCATTTTTCCGATAATCAAGATCATTCAAGGCAACGGAGCAACCATCTTGATGTAAATTAATATATATATAAATATATCATTTGATGGCAAACAACCCTGGGTTTTAAAGGAGACGTATTCTGCCCCCTTTCCACAAATTGAAATAGTTCCCGGGTGTCTTAAAGACTTGTCTATGACATGCTTCAGTCAAAATACCCCAAGGATCAAACATCACAGCTCTTTTCATCCTCTCAAAACAGCCCTGGATGTTTTGAATAACAATAATCCTGTTCACATTGGATTATTCAGATTCATGGTGAGCGTCGGACATACCAGAAGAGCTCATTTGGAAAGCTAAAATGTGTGTTTTCCTTTCTTTTTTTTTAAAGTTTTACATTGCTACCCTTCAGCATTCCTGAGATATCCATAATGAAGTAAAACAAAAACCCCGCATTCGATACAATGGGTGGACTGGCTGCAAGCAAATCAGACATAAGTCTTTTTAACAATAAGAAGAGTTACACATGGTTCAGTGCTGGGTGCAAGATATATTTAATAACTACATGCACAGTGGGAGCACATGTATCACAGTTGGAGCTGCTTTGACCCGTTTTAATGACTCTGACTGGATCCACTGGTCGCATTAACAGGCGTCCACTGTGGCACCGAGCGAGCGAGATGGACAAGTGCTGCGTGGGCTAACAAGACCATGAGGGAAGGAGGAGGCCGACTGGCAGCACCTATTATCACAGTATAACAACATCCATCTATCACCGGTGTCTGGCTGGCTGTCAGCCTCAAATGAGACACATTCATGGTTGTCTCATTGTGTGGGTGTGTGCGGCAAGGAGACTCATAATCCAGTGTGTAACCTTGCATGTTATTATATTGTGTCTTTACATCTTTTTATGCATCTACTATTACAGATTTATCGCATTTTTCATTATAATATAATTATATTATTATATTATATATAATTAAATTGAAGGGAGTAGATGATAAAATTCATGCTAAGTTTGTTAAAATCTTTGTGTCCAATATGACCTATAACTTTTAACGTTTAATATTGACTGAACAGGCTCCATCACCACCTACATAAAATCATTTACAACCACTATTACTGCCCAGAGACAAGCTGTTATTGTGCACTAATATAAAATAAAACAATAAAATAACAATAAAAAAGTGAGTTGATCAGAGCTGGAAGCTATAAATGGATTAAATCAATGTCACTGATGAGTTTTGTTTTCCCATTTGTAATGTTGCAAGTTTTTGGTAAAATAACAACGTAATATTTTCAAGTTTTTTATAACTCTTCACTTTCTGCACATTTTATTAAGATGTAGATTTAAGTTTTAATGGATAAAGTCAAAATATCCCATGAAGACAAATGACAAATGTTAGAGTGTGTCCTCCAGTGTTATAATCGGGTAGATTTATTTCAGATTAAGTAGTAGGGTCACATGTTTGATGTAGTACATTAATTAAGCCTGGTTGAGTCCAAACAAACTGATTAATACTTAGATATTAATAATGAGATTAACAACTATAAATATCCTGCAGAGTCTCACGCATCTGTCCAACAGTAAACATGTCAGATCAGGATATTAAAAAAATGATTTAGAGGCGACGCTGGAGGCAAAACTCAAAAACATTTCCTGCTGCTGCTGTGATCGAATCGTCAGAGGAAACATTAGAAACTCCACCTGGAAATTAAAAAAATAAATAAAAATGCATGAAATGAACTGGTACATGTGAGGCTGTGTGTGTGTGTGTGTGTGTGTGTGTCACACAGCAAACTGAGGCATGCACCTGAGTGGACAGGATACCCCGAATCATATTACAAGCTCCGAGGTTTCCACGCGCATATTCACACTTTCCACTGAGACTTTTCCACAACAGTCCTCCTCCCTCCTCCTCCTCCTCCTCTTCTTTATTTCTTCTCTGTCTCACACACAATGAACTTAGAGACACATTTACATACTGTACACAATAGTATAGTAACAATAGAAACAGGAAGCACGAGAAAGAAAAGAAAAGAAAAGAAATAGAGATGGGAGAGAGATTAAAGCAGGAAGAGAGACAGGTGCACATGAAACTACGACATCAGAGGGGGATTCCCTTCCCTGTAACTCGATGTTCATTTTTGCTTCATGCGTGTCTCCTACTGCTGAAACACGAACACATAAACACATTAAATCCATAAAAAGAGCAATAACACTCTGCTGAGAGGTGTGAAAGCGCCTGCATGTTTTGTTTTTATATCCCGGTGGGGATTTAAAACTGCAATGCAAAACCAACCCATGGGAAGACTTGACCTGGTTTAATGGTTAGAGGTTTGCTTTTATTTGTGATGATGATGATGATGGAGGTTAGGACAAGAGGGGCTTGGGAATGCAGTAAGTCAATGAGGGCACCCCATAGAGTAAGTAGTGAATAGTGAAACAAGTCTCATTATGTGTATGTGTGTGTGTGTGTGTGTGTTAGCCTGGGGCTGTGAGGTCATGGAGTAGGCTAATGACGAGGAGCTCCGGTATCCATCAGCTCTCAGCTCTGTTGACAAATCAATACACCATTAAGATTAATGCTTTCTAATTATAGCAGCAACACACACAAAACACAGAGCGAGGTATGCAACAATGCACACAAATCAAATATCTACAGTACAAATGCGTGACTATACAGATAAAGGCTCTGGATGTTCTGTATCTGATTATAGGAGAAGAAAAGAGGCTTCGGTTGTGACGCTCTGCTTCCAGTTGGTCTGAAACAAGAATAGTTTTACATCTGTTATCTGTTCCCCACTATGGAGCAGAAGATCTCTGATTAAAAACCAGCTGTCTCCTTTTTTTTATATCATATAATAACATATTTTTTGCAGTTTCATGTTTCTTGTTATCATTATGATGGATTATGTTTTGATTTTAGTCTATAATTGGTTATATAAATATAGTTTTTCACATTTGTACAGACTGGTGGTGGATGTGTGCATGTTCCTCCTTCAGATCTCTGCCTCCTATACTGTATGTATGCTTTGTGTTGTAAGATTATTATCCAACACCCTTCACATTTCATCCAAAGAGAGCTTTTAGCGATTACACCGGTGAAAAGAAAATCTCTCCAATCTACCAAATACAAGACGACGAGGGGGAAAAAAAGAACGCATTGCAGTTCATTACATCACATTTACATTTACAACTTCATATTGAAGGACAACACAATACAACACTGCAGCAGGAGACCTTGAAGTAAGCACCAAGTATTAAAGAAGTAAAGAAGTGCACCTGAAGTTTAAAGTAGGCTACTTTAAGGGCTGGTTAATGATGTTGTGGTGCAGGGAAGTGACTGGAAGACTGATTGATTCATTGATTGATTGATTGATAGGCTTTGTAGAAGAGGAGCAGCTCTTGAAGGAAATAAGTCTAGTCATCAGATACCTAGGACTGAGACAGAGAAGGATGCCGCTGCTCCGACAACCAAGAACAAACACTTGTTGAGATCATCGGACACTCCAACTGCACATGTTGAATCCTGGATTATCAATAAATAATTGGATTGGTCAAGACATGAGAACACCCAGCAGCTCTGGGTTGTTTACAGTCTCATCTAGGTGCCTTATCTTCATTTGAGAGAATCAACAACGTTTGCAAATTCAACCCTGGACAGTCGATGCTCATTTACATGCTGACGTGGAGCTGCAGAGAAAAAGTATGAAGGGATAAAACACAGAGAGAGAGGAAGAGGAAGAGGAAGAGGAGAGGGAGTTCAGGACTGCAGACTAAACCTGTCTGTCCACATATTTCAACGTAACCATATTTAGAGAGCAGATTCAAAATCCATATTGATCTGGCACTTGTGCGTTCACAGACACCTCAGTGACACGTTGAAGCTGAGCTCCAGCTGCAGGAAGGAAACCAATCCAATAATAACAAGAGATTTATTACTGGTCTCATTGTTTTTGCTGTTTCCCCTTAGATGTCAGATGTGGTCCATCTCAACTCCAATCCACTTTTCTAAAACAGTGGAGGACAACCTTCACACCGGCGGTGGATGGATGAGTAATATTATTCCTCACTATAATGAATATGAGCATAAAAACCCTCATGATAAACTACCGACGCCCAACGAGCTTCGACCCTCATGGTTCAAATCCCTAAACTCCATCATCCAAAGCTACAATCACAACAAAACAAGACACACAGGGAGGTTGGAGAAACTGTCGCAGCGTCTCTCTCTCTCTCTGGTTTGAAACTTTGCTGAACTCGTTTAAAAAAAAAACTCTGAACTAAGTGAGAGATTTGTAACTGTGCTGATTCCCGTCATTACAGGATTACCAGAATATTCAAATAAGATAATTCCCGGGGAAAATGACTTCTTAAATTGAATTAAATTTGGTTCCACGGACTCAAGTTAATAGGGTGAAGGGCTGCTGCTGCTGCTGTGTGGCACGGATATTATCTATTATTTCACACACACACACACACACACACACAATTACTTCACATTACCTAGAGCATGTTTTACTGTCGATGCCCACATTGATTCAAATGGAGCGATGGTTAAGCTGACTCTATGGCCTCGTTTTTGGCTGTATGTATGTGTATGTGTGTGTGTGCGTGCATGCATGCAAAGCAGCCTGATACAGCACATTGGGTGACTAATGAGGTGGACACACACAATGCAGCGCCATCACAGTTAGACGTGTCATGATTCATAATTTGGGTGTCATCCAAAAAATAAAAAAAAATAAAAAGAGGGAAATGCAAATGCTGATGCAGACACACAAACAGACACACAACCACACACCCACTGTGACTGAACAGATGCAAAGAGTCAAACTGACAGAGGAGAAGTGTTTTAAATGCCGTACGATGTTACACTGCACAACATTTTGGTATGACATATGCAACACTAAAATCAATGTGTCTTTTCGGAAATACTGCAAAACAAACTTGAAACTAAGTCAGAGCTCCAGGAAATTTATTGATAGAGCTTTTACTGTTTCCATCGTTTCCATCGTGTTAACCTGGAAGTCAAATTTACTGTCTCTCTATAATAAAAATGGGTATTAAATGAAATCGTGACCCGTTTGTCCTTGGAGAAAATCACCTATGTCGTGAGAAACAGATATATTTAAAGATCTGGCAACCTTTTATTCAATATATACACAAACAGCTGCATGCGTAAACCGATAAGATGTCTTAGTGACACATGTATCACAATTTAGTGTTAATTTCTAATTTATTTATAAATCTATTTGGTTTAATTGTTTGTCTCTATTATTTATACTACTCTCTTTAGTTACTGTTGTTATTTTTTTACCTCAGTCCTTTGTTAACTGTGTAATTAAGCAGGAATGAGTTGTGCTGTTCTTGCATAATAAAAACTTTTTTTTAAAGTATTAAAAGAAAAAAAAGAAAGAGGAGAAGTGGAATAAGTGAGCGACCACTTTACATACAGTATGTCCTCCTCCTGTATCTGTGTATTTGCAGTGAGGGTTTTATTATCTTGTATTACATGGTTTAGTGTGTGTTGTTTAATGGTGGGTCTGTCCAAGTTCACGTCATTATCGTTTTCATTTTCGCTGACACAAAACAAAACGCTCTCCATCACCTCCTGTTGTTTTTTTAAATGGACGCCCTCTCTCTCCTCGGTTCAAAAACATGATGCAACTTCTGGTTACGTGGGCGACGGCCGATCGCATTAGAAAGGTTTCTCTTTTTTTTTTTGTCTGCGTGTAATGTGCTCTTAGCTGCAGGTGGGATCATCCATGGCAATCATCAGCACCGAGCGCTAACCTCCCTCCCCAACCCGACTCCCCCGACTCCCCCGACTCCCCCCCTTGGAGACTGCAGGTCTCTAAGTGCTTTGCTTAGCTACCGCTCGCTGCTAGGCAATCTGGAGGCGTCCCTCTAGACTCACACACACACACACACACACACACACACAGGACAGGACAGGACGGGCCAGCTCCTCTCGGGGCTCGATGGTGTTATCACAGCAGCAGCGTACTGTAAGGACACTCACGCTGTGGGATAAGATAAGACACCTGATAGTCCTCGAGACACCACAACACACTCCACACTGTCTGCTCGTCATAATGCCCGGCCTTGTTAGCAGTCACACAAACTAATATTTATGTCTGTAGCTGCGGCTGCGGTGGCAGCGGCGGTGATTTCCCAGGCTCATCATGGGCCTCAGGATGTCAAGGTTTGTGTTTTTTTAATGCCTGTGTTACACTATTATTGATTTCATGGCCATATTTCTTTTTAAAAAGGGGGGGTTTAAGGACACAAACTCTAAAAACAACTTTCATTCAGCCCAATGTGACTAATAAGGGTTGGCAAGGTGGGAAATTCTGAAATATCTTTAAAATATTGTTTTGAAACACATGCAGCAGACTTGTTAAAACAGGCATTTTGTATGTTGGTTTTATATGACGTGAATAAAGTCATAATATTACGAGATAAAGTCGTAATTTTACGAGAATAAAGTGGCAATGGTATGAGAAAAAAGCAGCGATTTCCTTGCATTTTGCCAATACTGAGCCAGACATGTCCTAAAAACATTTCTTTTTTTCTAAATAATGTGACAAATTATGTAAATTTTGTCAAAAAAAACTAAAGTGTTGCATTAAATTTATTCCAAACTTGACTCCCAGTTAATTTTCCCGTATTTAGTCAGATTTTTATGAAAAAACACCGGTTACACCACTTGACATTGGGTTGCATAACATCATTTACCCCTTTGTGTTCAAGAGTTTGTCATGTATAAGATGCAACACACACAGCTGATGATTTGAGATACAGTAAAGTAGAGGCTGAGTCCTTGTTGACACAGCTGTCTCCGTCTCGTTATACGATCACATACAGTCTCTTTAATTAATACACAGGACCGACAGTATTTCATGTATCATTATTACCACTGTTATTAAATCTGAACCAGTCCCTTTGCTACACGAAGTCGCTCTGGTTGCAGGGAAAGATTATGATTAAAGCAAATGTCATTGTGATCTAATCAGAAGAAGCTGACCCCCCCTCCCCTTCCTCCTTTCTCTCTCTCTCTCTTTTACAACCAATGGAACAACAACATGGACTGTTTTTGTGGTGCATGATCCAATGAGAGGTGGGTCGGAGCTCGGGGCATCAGAGCCTCTATAACAGATGGCAGATAACCATGGGAAATGAGACGAGGGTGGGGGGGTGAGGGGGTGGGGGGGTGTAGAGTGCACCTGGCTCCCTGGACTGGAGAGGCATCACTGCTCATTGGTGTGTACGGGGATCAAGCTGGATGTCCTGACCAGTGTACAGTTAGCTTTAACTCATCTTTAATGTGGCTCCATCTGTCTGACCTTTCCTCAGACATCTGTCTGCCAGACGGGTTGATGCTGCTGCTGCTGCTGCTGCTGCTGCTCAAACTCAAATTAATCTGCACAGCATCCTCCTGTCTAATTGTGGACGACCAGTAAAACATCACAGCCTCTTTAACATACTCCTTAACACTTGTGTGGAGTGTTTGTTAAACAAGAAATAGCATCACAAAAGCACGTAGAGATGAACATTTCTCTCCGAAGCCCTTTGAGTTCTGTATCTTTATAATCACATAAGACGTTGGCTTAAAAGCTCACATTGAAAACTTTGTTTTTTCAAAGTAAAAAAAAAGTAATTTCAAAACAGTCCTTTCACATTACAAAGTCTTGGCAAGAGCGGAAAACCTCATAATCTTGTTACAGAGCCACTTCAAATGATGGACACTGTGAGTTTTCTTTTAAAAAATAAAAGCAGAATAGAAGGAACAAAAGCAAAGTTTTAGTTTGAGGGGATAAAATGGATTTTTAAGTTTTTGGCAAAAATAGAAGACAAACATTATCAAATGAGAGGAACTACACTAACTTTCTTTGATCAGAAATAAGTGATGTCGTCTTATAAGCATCACTAATGTACGGAAGAGCATTAGGGCCAATCATGAAAAATGCACTTCCGAGAATAAAGTTGAAATGTCGAGAATAACGTTGAAATACGATACAAATGTCGTCTCTGGTCCATCAAATCAGGAGTGGAGTGCGACTGACAATTGAACGCATCCTTGGAGAGTATTGGTAAGAGTAGGTTTCTAAAGTTATGCAACTGCAAACTTATTCGATATATAACTTTTTCCACAACATTTCGACTTTTTCCTCAAAGTGCTCGATGAAAAAAAATCTCCCTCCTCTCATTTTCTGTTTCATGAGTGTCCCTAATACTCTTCCATTCTTATGTCTCTCACAGGACTTGCTAATAGATTTCACTGAGTGTTAGAGCTACAGTATGTTAAAAATGAAAAAAAATCAATATTTCTACTGAAATCCATTCATTTGAATAATCCAATATTGATTCATAAGAATCCTGAGATGGATCTGTGTAATATGCGACTCGTGGAGGTCACAGGTGTAAAAGGCTGCAGATTTAAATAACACTAAAGTCAGCAAAGAGCAGGAGAAAAGCATCGGTATGTTGCAAGAAGCTACGTGCACTTGTTGGTTCCTCCCTGTTATTTCTTGAGCTGTGTCTAAACTGTTGCTCATTGCATTGCTAATGTGACTGCTCCAGGGCCTTTTAATAATGCACAGCGTTACAGAGGTACAACTCTGCATGAGTTCTCTGAGAATCTCATTCTTATTCAAACACAACTGGTTTAGCGCAGCTGAAATATCTGAATCTATATTTAATCGAGTCAATTTTTAGGGAGGGAGATCAGTAGCGAATCCCAGCGCTGGTGTTCATACCTGTCATTTCAGTCTGCAGCGCTCTGTTCACACTTTGACAACCTTGTATTATCCTGAAGAAAAAAAAAGACAGAAAAACCCAAGGAATCTTTTGTATTCAAAGGATTTCTGTCCTCCGCCTTCAACCGTCCTGTGAAGTCGACAAGACAGTGACATTCTTGAATTGATCTAAGCTCATGATGGCCGTTGTTATACGACCCCTCGATGGCAGACGAGAGCCCAGTCTGTCATATTGTTACGAGGCCGATGACGAGCAATGTGCCGGAAAGGGCAGAGAGACAGAAACAGAGAAAAGAGACACAGAGAGGTCGTGAGAAAGTTAAAGACGCTGGGTGTCAATGAAACAGGGAGGGAGAGCTGCAGATAGTGAGGTTTTATGCAACTACAGTACAGCCTGGAGGGGGGGAGAAGACACAATCAGACAGAGTGAGAAGAAGAAGATAAGAACCAAGAGGAGAGAGGGCGAGTGTCAGAGAAAACGAGGAGAGAAGTTGGTGCAAAGAAAAGAGGGGAAACCCTGTTAAACTATAGAGTGCAGCTGGGTTATTATTATTATTCGCCCCCTCTCTAATCTCACCCACAGAACAAAACACACCTGTGCTCTGTCTCTTAATCCCTCATCCTGAGTCACAAACATATCGCCAACTACATACTATACATGTGCAAGCAAGAGGATTCAAAGCCGTACAGGTGACCCGTTCTGTAGCGACAAATAAATAAATAAATAAAAAGCCTCTACACGGAGTAGAGTGCATGTGTGCGCTGCCGTATCGCCGGGGTTTACCTGGAGAGCATGATTGATTAAGCTGGTGAGCAATCGGAGTCGGACAATTGAGCGTGAGAGCGAGAAGGGAGATCTATCATTGTGAAGGCTCATGCCTAAGCTTGGCACTAGATAAATGGGCTCAGGTGAAGCCACTGTGTGTGTGTGTGTGTGTGTGTGTGTGTGTGTGTGTGTGTGTGTGTGTGTGTGTGCAATGTGTTCATGCATGCATGCATGTAAGTATGTGTGTGTCATGGCTACACAGTCCCGAGTAAAAAAAACACACACACACACACATCTGCACACTCATTGCTTAGGCTGCTCTTTGAGATCAAGGGAAAGGCTGTTCTTTCTTTTCCCTCTTAGCCTTTGTAAGAGAGAGGGAGGAAAGAGGGAGGGCAGAAGGGGGGAGGGAGGGGAGGAAGGAGGCAAAGGGGACAAGAGGAGGTGGCATAATGTTTCCTGGCTGTGTGCATTATGGATGAGGTGTGTCCACGGCGTTCGATCAGCGGCTCTCCGATGGCCGGACGGCGGCCCCGCTGGGGTTACCTTACCTGAGCCGCCGTGTTGGTGTCTTTGTGTGCAGCTCCAGTGTGTTTGACTATGACAGAGAGTCACACCCACCAACACACACACACACACACAGGTAACAAACACACACCCACTTCCCATTGGCCACGATTTTTCATTCTTTTCGTTATATTTAATTGAGCACCGATCAATGAGGATGTTACCGGAGACAAAAAGCTCTGGGACGGCCGAGCTTTGCACCCACAATGCATCATTCAGTCCAGTCAATAAAATCATGATCTTGGTCAGAAAAGGTCCAAATTATAATACAATATATTCAGCAGGAGGTTAAAGAGGAGCAGAGCAAGAGGAACTGACATCTTCCCATCCAATCCAATCCTATCGGGGATGCCACCTGGTTACCGTGGCAGCGTGATGAGAGGCAATGTTTATGTTTGTCGCTGCTCTTTAGGTGCCGTCAGCTGAGTGTAATCACACAGCTACAGAAGATAACAGCTCCTCAATCTCCTCACACACTGCACACACACAACCTGCATGCAGAAGACAAGATACTCTGAAGGCACAAGCTTCTTCTATCCTCTAAGTTGCCGTAGCGCACACTGATTATTAAACAAGTTTAAGTGACGACTCAACGCTGCGAGCAAAAACCAGGATCTGCATCAACATGCTGATCTCCAGCAGTACTGTAACTGTACGCCATGGCAACAGAAAACACTTGCTTCTGATTGGATGGAGAGAGTCTGTTAGTATTTTACAGCTTTAGCCATTTTTTTTAATGTAAGAAAGCAGGAAACCTATATTAATCTGCAGGCAAACACAATCAATCAAACCTCACAATGCGGTTAAACCTCACAACAAATAACATTTATTAACTGACCATTCATCTAATGTTGCATGGCTCGTCATGTTATGAGGGTCAGAGGGTGTTAAGATCAATACATAATCAATCAATCGACAGACACACTAGGCAGAACTCACTCCCAGTCACTACATGTCGTTTTTGCACTGTGTTGTGTTGCTTTTCATTCATCTAGAATAAATCCACTTTCAGCTGAATTCATTATTCTTTGTACACAAGTCCCATCTGTCAACAATTATCATTAAAATAAAGATATCACAATGTCTCTTGAGCAGGTTGTCTACACACACACACTCTCTCTGCCCAGAATTATATTCATACAGTTTTAACAGAAGGAATAATAATCCATTACCCAAGTTTGGGCCAACAGAGCAGATGTTTAAAGCTGTTCTCCATCTAGAATAACGAGCATTTGCTTGTCTACAAAGAAATCTGACCTGAATCTGAAGTTATAGGAAGCTGCAATGGTGCAACATGATGATACAAGGCTAATTTGCTCAAGATAAGCTGTTGGGTATGAAGACGATTTGGAGATGGAAACACTAAGTATGTGTACTGTGTAGAGTGCAGAATCCGTGGGGTTTAATCAGTCCTTCTGTACACACATTTCCATATTATCTCCATATTGTCAAATGCATGTGATATTGTCTGGTTTTGCTCATGCCGGGCTCATCTGCCCCGTCACTGAACTCTGATTAGTCACCGATTGTTTGGGAGGAGAATGGAGAATTAACATGAGTCACTTTGCCACTGAAACAACAATGGCTGAAAAATATTTGAGTGAATAATGATGATTAATTTCTCATCCATCCACTGTGTAAAATAAGGAGGGAAGGGACAGTCGAGCTACTGCCAACCAGAGCTTTGCAGCCACCTGCCCACACTGGCACCAGAGCCTCGCAGGCTTTTAAATATTGTTGCTTCCAAAAGCCGTTAACTATGTGTTGTTAGCATGGTGGGACAGAAATGACAACACCTCTGTTAGTCTATGGAATATCGCTTCTTACAAGGTGTGTGTGTCCATGTCTCGTCTCTGGAAAGTGAAAGCTGCAGAGTTGAGGGCTGAACTGGCAAAGCGTTGCTCAGAAGTATCAGAGAGAGGAGACAGCTGGCGCCTCCCTCCCTGCCTTCCTTTCTTTCTTTCTTTCTTTTCTTTCTTTCCTCCCTCCCTCTCTCTTTTACAGTCGCTCTCTCGCTCTCACCACCAGCAACACTTTCAGGCTACGTGCGAAACTCACTTTCTGACAGTCGCTGCTGTGTTCCTTTCTCACTTCATTTCTCCCACCCTCACCCTCGCCCTCACCCTCACCCTCCTCACCTCTCAGAGCTGAGCTGTGCTGTGTTTTCCTGCCTCTTAGTCATCTCTTGCCCTCTTTACTTGTTTCAATCCTCCTCCTCCTCCTCCTCCTCCTCCTCCTCCTCCCACATTTTCCTCCATCTGCCTCTCTTTCCTCCCTCCCTTCCCCCTCCTCCTCCTCCTCCCGCTGTTCTGGTGTCTGTCCACAGGTGGAAAACGTCCAGCAGATGCTTTTTTGGCCGTAGCCCAGGGAGTTGCTGACTTTATTACCATGGCAGCTCTTTATCGCCATGGAAGCTGTGTGTCTGTCTGTCGTTGCAGAGACGACCGTCGACCGACCAGCGAGCGTACTGTTACCTGGTGCTGGTCCAGTTGGCAATGCATCATGTGCTCATAAATACACTATACAAAGGAGGAGTTTGTTGAAGACGGTGCTATATCGACTTTAACTTCAAGTGTCGTCCTGGAAACAACCCAAAAAAGCACCACACTGCACTGTATTTCCTGCATCCTCATCAAGAAATCACAGCGCAAAACAGGTTGCAAAAAGAAGGAGACAGAAGACGTTAAATGGACTTATCGGTAAACAGTAGTAAGGTCACTCACACATAAACATGAGCTGGTGGGTGGTGCCAAATGTTCTGCACACACACACACACACACACACACTGCACAAGAGGATATTGAATGCAGCTGAGTCCATTTTACAGTGACAAAAACCCATTCAGACACTCCAGCGTTTCGCATACAAGCACACTCAAAATGCATTCACACCTCAGTGCCTTCAATAGCACTCTCACCATGCCAATAGCAACTAAAATAGCATATGCTCTCCCAAGCTTGTTATCTTTCTTAAAAGAACCCAACAACACACACACAAACACACACACACACACACACACCACAACAACTTCCTTCTTGGTTCAGTCCATTTTTATGACTGCATCACTGTCACTGCTCTCATTTCTATGTAAACAACACACACAGACACTTTGACACGGCAGCTCCGAGTCAAAATGCAAAAAACAGCTCAACACACACACACGTCTTGTTCCTACCATCTTTGCGGTACAGGTTGATCTCCACTTTCCTCTCCTCCGACCCCAGCAGGGCCTGCGCCATCTGGGCGATCGCCAGCCGCTTGGTGTCGGGTCCGTACAGGAAGTTGCAGGTGCACGGCTGCTGCATGATCTCGGCACGCGAGTAGCCGCACAGGTGGCAGAAGCCATCGTTGCAGAAGATGATGGCACAGTTCTCCACTCTTGCATTGGCGATGACAAACTTGCGACCTGTTGTGGGTGGAGTGAGAGAGAGAAAGAGAAGGTTATATATTTAATTCAGTTTCATCCTGGACAGCAAACACAGAAATCAGTGGTACTGTGTACGTGATTGAAAAAAACAAAACAGATGAATGCACAAGGATAATTTAACCCTGAACCTTAATCAGAATCACATTTATTTGCCAAGTAGCCTATGCAGACATACAAGGAATTTGACTCTGGTTTATCGTCACTCACATACAGTATAGGGCTGCAACTAACGGTTATTTTCATTATCGATTAATCTGTTGATTATTTAAACGATTAATAAATTAGTTGTTTGGTCAATAAAATGTTAAAAAATGTTGAAAAATGTCAATCAGTGTTTCCTAAACCACAAGATGATGTCCTCAAATGTCTTGTTTTGTCCACAAACCAAAGAGAGACTCATTTTATTGTTGTAAAGGAACAAAGAAACCAGAAATATTCACATTTAAGAAGCTGAAATCAGAGAATTTGTTTTTTTCTTTAAAAAACTACCCAAACTGGTTATTCGATTGTCAAAAGAGTCGCTTATTGTGCGATTAATCAATCAATTGTTGCAGCTATACACATATAAGGACAATACAGAATGCGGACAGCAACACCTGAGCAATAACACAATAAAACAGAGAACACATCCAAGTGCAAATTAAGTAAAGTGGCCAGTGGATTAAAGGTGGTTAGTGCAAATAAACAATGAGGTAGTAGTGCAATGAGATAAATAACCAAAACAAGATAACTGTATAAAACAAAACCTCTCAAATGCAAAACAAGGGAATAGTTTAATGTGAATTCCTACAAGACACAACACATATGTCTATAATTCTGCAATTATTTTAATTTCACAGCTTTAACTTTGAAAGGATGGCTGGCAGACCATCACCAACACACAATGTCCACAACCATACGCATGTAGTAGGGACTAGGGAAAGATCTGGCTATTTAAATGATTTAACAATGGAATAAGTTAACATTTTAAACTTAAATGAACATTAAAGTAAAATATGCAGTATGATTTAAACTCAACTTTAACCAAGTAATATTAGAGACGTTGCTATGAGGGAGAAAGTCACGATGGAAGTCATTATATGCTGAGATTAAAGCTGTAATAGTTGTAGCTGAGATTGAGAGAGAGAGAGAGAGAGGAAATCCCCTGACATTAAAACAGGACAGACCTCACAGGTGTAAATCAATAACAATTGACAACAGCAGCTTTCCAGTGGGTTTGGTCAGGTCTGGTTCACTTGACATTAAAACTGTCAAGTCCATTTTTATTGACTTGACTTGACTTGACAGGTTAATGGAAGACACACATCATATTTATACACCTGTATAATGTCCTTTTTCTGCCATAAGCCGACAGGTAAGGACATATCTTGTGCGCAGTAGGCTTTAATGTATTGTTTTTATAGAAATAATAAAATTTATGAGGAGAATAAATCAATACCATGAGAGTAGAGGAAATACATGCGCCATTTTGAACATTAAAAACTCATACTGTGAGAAAGTTTCCTCACGTTTTATTCACCAGACGTTTTAAATCAGTTCCCCTACACTGATCCACAAAGTTTTAAGCTTGTTTAGTGAACCGGAAATAACGTAACTAGGCTAATTAAAGACAGAACAGAAATCACCTGTGTTTACCTAACAGCAATTTAAGCTAGCACATTAAACTGCGCAAACACACGGAAAACCGTAAGTTTACTCACTTTTATCCACAAGGTAAACCTGAAACTTCGCTTGTTTTCAACAGATGTACTGTAAAACTTTGTATTTGACACAATTTATAACCGTAATACACCGTGATATTTCAGGTTTCTAAGACATTATTTCACCTGTTACTTAGCGACCGGTTCACGAGTCGTTTAGCTCGTTCTGGGCCTCGCGGCGCTGATATCGCCTTCAAAATAAAAGACTCGCCTTCAAAATAAACTTAAAAGTAACGCAAAATAAATAAAGAGTAATGATGAAGCCATTTTAGTGAAAATGGTCGGTTGTTTCTCAAGCCATAGAATAGAATAGAATAGAATAGAATAGAATAGAATAGAATAGAATAGAATAGAATAGCTATATTATCAATGTATATTAGGCTATGTACTAACTAAACCTACCACTTTAGAGACTGTAACACACAGTCGCAGTCATACGTAGGTCTACATGTATCAAACAATTCCACAAACACACACACACACACACACACACACACACACACTAATGCAAATTCTAGTTAAATTAATTATAAAGTAAGAATAAAAAGGTAAAAATATTGAAATGTTTAAAATAAATAGGTGCTTAAAGAAGCGAGTGCATGTTGGGCTCAAAACTGAAAATCTACTGTGGTATTGTACTATGTAGCTACTGTATAGCAGACTTTTTGCACTTTTAAAAGTATCATTGCACTTTGAAATGGTATTTTTGCACTTGCCCTTGTGTATTTTGTTCAGTTCACATGATATTACAGCTAAGAATGGAGCTCTTTCTTCTCTTCTCTATGCTCATCTCAATGCCAATTCAAAAGAGGGAGAGTGTACAGTATGTGTGTGTGCCTTTGCTGATAGCCTTGCATATGTGTGTGTGTATGTGTGTGTGTGTTGTAATTGTGCTCAAGAGTGCAACCAGCAGCTGCAACCTTGGTATCTCCCACTCCCACAAAGCTCTGATCTGCTCCCCTCTCTCTGAACCACTTACTTTGGAGCCATTTAGTTCAACGGCCTCTGCTCAATGTCAAAGGACGATCTTAAAGCACTCGCAGAGCTGCTGTTATGCTCCAACACACACATACACACACATATAATGTATATATATATACACTTGGACATACTTCATTACCCTGTTTTATTCTGCCTCTTTACCTTCAACGACTTATAAATATAGTGCAGGTCTCCAGTTTGTGTGAGGTGAATCTCCTGTGTTTCTTATGACCGCACTTGTATCTGCGTATACAGCCTGTGTGCACATGTGTCTGTGGGTGTCTGTCAGGCTAATAGATGGCCTCCACTAAAGAGCTTTAAGCTTCTGGAGAGCTCCTGTTGCTTTCACTATACTGCGTCCCACTGTGAGGAATACTGCACTCATAAATAGTCATGTGGATGGTTAGAGGGAAGGAGGAATGGGTTGTTGTGGCAGGAAAGGAGTGGTGGATAAGGGGAGGAAAGACAGCTGGGAGGTGAAGGGAGGATGAATAAATTGATGGAAGTAGGCAAGAGCAGGAGTTTGGGAAGGACGGATTACAGCAAAACAAAAGATAAATAAAAGGAAAAGGGGTGAATAGGGGATGGGAATTAAATGAAACCGAAGCGAGATAATGAACGGAGGGAGATTTGGAGAAAAGGATAAGGTGAAGCAGGGATAAAGGAGAGGTGATCTGTCCAGGGATGGAAGAGTCTGACCACATTTCTCAGCAATTAGGCAGCTTCAAATACACAGACTGTTCTTTGCTATCTTCAAGTTTCTAGCTGTGAAGAAGCAAAGATGCATTATTTAATACACTTCGCCTATATTCTCTCTTTGCACATTTGTTTATTCTACCACAGAGAGTGATTATTTAGTGATTTACCTTTTATAAGTGTCTAAAATGATAACCATAATAATCACAATGCAACAAGCTCTGCAAAATACAGGTTTCATGCTGTTTTATGTTCTAAAACCTATTGAATTACATGGATAAACATGCAGCAGACAGGATCAATCACATTGAACATCATCGCTCTGACTTTTAATGTTGCAGGGGAGCTAATTAGCAAAATATCTGGGCCTCCGCAGCGGCACCGAATCCAATAGGATGAGATTCAACCAATGTTTTGAAGCCAAGTTGCATGAGAAGCTCCTTCCAGCATGTAGACACATCCCAGTCTCCAGCAGACCCCGATCCAAGAGTGACTCCAAGAAAAAAGGAAACTTCTGTGTCAATAAACCCAAATCCTGAGTGTTTTCTGCAGGATGGGATGGATCTTAAGAGAGAGAGAGAGAGTGTGCGTGTGTGTGTTTGGGTATTTATGCAGATTGAGGATCTGTTTTTTTTGTCTGCTCAGGTTTTTTAACAAAGATGATGCTGTGCCACTCAGAAAGTATCCAAGTGCATGAAAGTCACTAACAAAGCCACTTTGCAAACAAAAAGTGTCCGTTATGAAGAGAACAGAACAAACTCCTTGAGACACAGGAGGAAACTATATGAATTGTTGTT
Source organism: Trachurus japonicus (assembly GCF_045865225.1). Taxonomy (NCBI): domain Eukaryota; kingdom Metazoa; phylum Chordata; class Actinopteri; order Carangiformes; family Carangidae; genus Trachurus; species Trachurus japonicus. Next base: position 4,460,221 of record NC_140926.1, read on the forward strand.
TGACAGAAAAGTTTTCATTGTCGTCCCACTCTCGGATAAAGGACAGAATCTTAAAAAACATTTGAGGTGACATAAATAATTCAGCAGCATTATTGGTGCAGTGAACAAGCCAAGCAGGTCCTAAAACCTCAGGTGAACTCCAAAAATATACGGCCTGACTGAAAGGTTTTGGTAATTTTTATTCCATATAAGATCTTCACAAAGACCGTCGGTGATAAATCTTCCCCCCCAAGGACTCCAGCTGGGAAAAGAGCCGAGAGACGCCTTATTGCCGTGGTGAACTCCGAGAGATTTAATTGCTTCTTGCTTAGGATTTGTGAGATTTAGGACCTCGATCACGAATCACGATGTATCTACAGTATAAGGGTATAAGAGTATAAAGGGCGGCCAACTTTCAGAAGGGGGAAAAGATGTTAACAAACTGTTTTCAATGTTCACAAAATGGAAGAAGCAGCTCCACCCGGTCTATAAATCTAGACTGGATCGAGGTGTTTGATGGAAATATGCCCCACAACAAACCTCAGGGTGAGAAACCTTATGGAGGTCCGCATCAGTACTTCACAATGCAGCATCATAAATCTATAGGACCAGTAGGAATAAATAGGATTGATAAAGCAGCGTGATTCAACAAATCCACTCTCTGCCCTCTGTCAAAACCTTTTTTAAAAATCATGGAATACATTAATCTTTTAAAAACCAAATTCCTTCTCACACACAGGCCAACCATGAGCCGTGGATGGTCCATACAGTACATACCCGGCAGGTTTTCACTCTAAATAAAGACATAGCACCGCTTCAAGGAGAGGGGAAGGGATTCATCAGTGAAATCACCAGCTAACTGCGACAGGTCCGACATTAAAACCTGAGGACTATTGACTCTCCATGCCACGAAGCAATGCTGCGACTGAAATGACTCCCTTATTCACTCATCCACTCTCCCCCCTGTGTCAGAAAGACTCGGTAATTTACTCTGTTACGAGCAATAAATTGAGATTTCTGACACTGAAAGGGATGATGATGATGATGGGTGGGATGGAGATGTGTGTTCTTTGATCGGCTTCTTTCTTTCTTTGCCTGGAGCCCATCATGAGTAAATGTAGTGCTGGTGAACCACGCGTAGCAGCAGGGACGCGGCTACACGCTGCACATTTAGCAGTTATGCATCACTTATATTGGCCTTCCTGTCTAAACTCAACGGCTTAACGACAAGTTCAATATGCTCAATGTTTACGCTCTTACATACAGACCCTGACAATGTTGGATGACTCAGTTTGCAACCTGCTGATTCTCAGACCCATGTACGTTTCAACTGCAACTTTCTGCCTCCTGAACCTCAATGGGTTCAATTGACGTCCGACACAAGAATTAAACCTGCTATTTTATACACACCGACCGACACGCCGGCAACACTGACCACCGATCATTACTACGGCGACTGTTGTTATTCTTTCACTCGAGTGAAAGTGGCTGCTGTGCAGGAAAACCACACCACGGTCCATCGACAAGGTGCAGACGTTCCCTGTGTTTGGAGAGGATGAGAGGATTGAAAAAAAAGAGAGCAAGACGGAGCGTGCTATGACGACCTCGTCCACATTAAGGAGGAACTATGAAGCACTCAGGTGTAATGGAACAGAACCTTTTACCGAGTAGAGCTGAGTAGAGCTGGGACTGTGTGATGGAAAAGGGATTTGAGTCTTGCGTCGAACATCACGCTCACGACTTTTCCAGTGATGATGATGACACTCTCTGGCTAATCAGTGGCCCGGTTCGGCTCGCTTGGAAGCTCTACCAAAAAATGTTCCAGGTACTATCCCAAATGGAAAAGAAAAAAGAAAAAAACAGTTGAGTTGAGCCGAGTAGTGCTAGTGGAAAATAAAAGGGCCATTAGAGATTTTAGATCAATAACATCATGTAGATCAGTGGAGCTACAGTACACTTCCTGTGTGAGACATGTGTCTTTTTATCACATTTTAACACTTCTCATATTTTTTTGTCATTTTGAATACATTTAGTAATGTAAATATGAGCGTTTTGAGTGTGACCTATCAGCACAAAGTCATTGTAGGAGGACAGTAGAGCAACAAGTGCTGTGTCACACACACCTCTTTTAATAGCATTGTCATTGTCTGCTGCACATCTCACAACAGGTCCGCTCCACACAGGCACTTCGCTAACTTTATTTTGGAAGGACAGACTAGATGTTCGATTTGTAAACAGTGACATGTTGGATATAAACTCTGAGCACCAGACACTTAATTTGTTTATAATTATTATGGAATTATAACGTGACCTAATAAAGCTCCGGTCTTTAAAAAAGTTCACTTGCTTATTTCGTCTTCAGCGGGTTGTTTCACGCAAGCAAAGCAGGTGTAAATGCAGATATCAGATATGAGTTACTTTTGATAGAAAATGGAGTCAAAAAAATCGGATACAGGCACTGCACCCCTGGCCAAGAATTGGGAAGCAGGTACAGTAGTGCATCACACACACATATTGGCCCTTGATGAATGGATGAATTAAATTAAAACAAAAGCCTACAGTACACACTGAGGTCATTCTTCTTGCTAAGTGTTTTTTCATCAGACTTCATTATATGAAACAGTCCCTGAACAGGAATTATCCTTTTTATGAGGACGTTGACGGTAGACTAGTCATTATTCCCCGTGAATTCTCCTTCAGAGGCCGTTGTTGACTCAGGTGATGTGCAGCTATTCCCCCTCTGAACCGCTGCTTCATCAGTCATCTTTATACAACTGGTCTGGGACGAGGCTGGGCTGCAGTATTCAGACGCTCAGGCCTGTATCTGTACAAAAACTCTTTGTTTTGATGGGATTGCTCCTGGAATGAGTTTTGGCGGCTGCAGCTAAATGATTTATGGATTTTGGAAAGATGTATTTCAGTATCAAGTGTCGAGGAGCCATAACTTGGATATTGTGGGTGATTACTGTATTGATTGAGTGCATTTTTTCTTGTCAGTGAGTGTGGCGAGGATGAGGAGGAGGATGAGGAGGAGGAAGAGGAGGAAGAGGGGGAGGAAACGCACCAAGACACAACACAGTCTGACCCTGTGTTAAAAATACTACATGTACCTCACAGGCTGATAAACAAAACGAGAGAACAAGACAAAATACACTCAGACTCACTGCATGGCCTACAGTACTTTACTATACAACACACTACATCCGTTTGCATACATCACTGAGTTATGAGCAAATATGCATATGAAGGTTGAATTAAAAAAACATGAATATGTAAAAGTGACATTTCAGAGTTCAGGTCAGCAGAGGATTCTGACTTTAAAGACGAATGAATCACTTAAAACACCACGGAAATGAAACTAGAGCATTTAAAATCAGATGATGTGTAGGAAAGAAATGACAGATCTATAGGCTACTGTAGTATGTTGCTGCTATTAATGGATCAATTGTATCGCTTTCAGACAGACAGTTCTGGAAGTAAATACAACAGCAGCAAAGTGGCTTTTTTGCCGTCTCTGTAATCCTTCTTCAGTTTTTTAAGTTTAAGTAACCAGCAGAGCCCTGCCTGCCAGTGTTATACCCCTATTATTGATCATATATGGGTCTATTCTACCTACTAAAGACTGCTTTCAGCATTGTAAATGTAATATTATTGGTGTACCTAAACGCAGGATTTGTTGGTGTTTTCCATTTGGATAGATTGTCTCATCTTTCATTACTGTGGAAAAGGTTTGATTAAGTGCAGGTGACACAATAACCTGGCAGCTAAAGGGTCTAATCATTACTTCAAATTGACCAATCAATAGTGATAAATCAGTCTGATCGGGCGAAGGCTAGCTGGATAGCGTGCTAAGTCTTGTAGAAGAAGGGAAGGGATGCTCTCCAGCGTTGGAGACATGTTGCTGTTGGTGAGTAAAGGAAGGAAGTTTGATCTTTAACTCTAGACTCAGTAAAGAAACAGCTATGTAGCTATAACGGCTCCAATAAAATGTGATTTTCCTTCCTCCAACATCCAATCAATCAGTCTTAAGTTAAAAAACCTCCCAAACCTTTCACACTTGACGGAGCTGCTGTGTGACATGCATCAAGTCAACTGGGCTCGACTTTAATCACCGTGATGTTCTCAGAGGACCTCAACAAACCCAAAATCCTGTCAGCGTAATCTCAATTCTTCCCATTTGTCCCTTTCATTCCCTCTACCGCCAAAATAAAAAAATAACTACACCCATCAATCAAAGCCACGGCACAAGAATCAAAACCGACTTTGCCCATTTTCTCGACAAAAAAAAGGCGAACATCCATCAAGACGCCGAACAGGCCCAGAATGAAAAAGCTCATTTTCACCCTTGCGTTAAACACACAATTATCGCCATCTCTCCCTCGTGTTTATAAAAAACAGGCGCGTCATGTATATCGACGCGGCCCGTCCTGGCTTCAACAGGCCGTCCTCTTGGGGGATGTAAACCGGTGGACGGGGCCTGTTCAGATATTCATGGAAACAGTGGAGATCGGAGCTGCGGATGCTCTTGATAGCCTGCCTCCGTGAATTAGTGGCAGCAGCAGCAGCCGCCCTCAGAGGCTCATAAAGCTTGATGGGTTTGTCTGGCTGCAATGAGCGCTGGGTAATACAAAAGGCAGGGACATCTAAGTGTGTGTGTGCATGATGTGTGTTGTACATTACATTCCCCAGCCAGCCTTCTGAAGGAGTGCGTTTTAGTCACTGATAATGGCCAAAAGAAACATGGAGATTTTGTTTGAGTCTTTTAAAAGAGGCTGCTTCCTTTTAGAGAGCATGAGAGTTTACAGTGAATGATGAGGCTAGATGTTTGGATAGATGTAATCACACTTCAGACACACATACACTCTCAGAGAGATGAGATAAAAAGCAATCTTACATAAATGAGGTGCAACTCGTCTGACAGGGTGAGAGAGTGTTAGAGGTTTAATAATAATAAGCAGAAAAGGATGAAAATCTAAATAATACATGGTGTTTAGTTTAATCTTATAGACACAAACTGATGTGGAGAAAGGCAGACAAATAAAACAACAGGGGAGGAGAGCACGCAGCACTGGGAGCTGGAGAAGCAGCAGCAGGTTTGTTCAGGCCACAGCTGGATGTGAGGGAGAGATGCTTTTATTTTGGCGGGGCAGGAAGGTCCAGCTCCTGGTTTATTACACCACAGGCTAAATATCCAGCAGCAGCAGGCGGTGTGTTCACCTGCTAATTCACGGCCGGTGAAGTATTTTTTTCTCTTCTCCTCCTTGTCCACACTTCTCTCAGAGGCGCTTCATAATGTCAGAGACACTAAGCTCGCTCTCTATCAGCGACCTGCAGGGCTCCTCGCTCTTATCTAACCCAGGTGGAGTGAATGGAGGGAATAAAGCGCCATAGTAAACATTTGAATATCTACAACTGTAGAGATGTGAAGTGCTTCAGCAGTCTCACTGATTACTGGTATTTTTGCATAATGAGCCTCAGCTGATTAAAGCAGAAGCAGACAAGCGTTTAGTTAATTTATGTCACTCTTTATCATATAAACAATGTTAACTGTCTATAAAATTATACTTACTGCATAGTCTCTTGGCAAGGAAAGTGAGTTATAACAGTGACGTTACTTGATATTGCTCATTTTTTATTAATGTAAATTTACCTGTTGACATTCAAGCCGACATTTTTTAATTTAAAACAAATGCAGAGCAGACAGATCTATCTGCAGACAGTGCAAACAACAGTGTTGAAAATAAATGTTCATTTGCATGAAGCAATTTTCTGTCTTATTTGTTATTCTTATGACATTCTTAAGATATTGGTTTTACAGCATTTGGCAGAGTTATTCCATTCCTCTCTTCTCAGCCTGTTGGATTATAGATATATTTTTTTATTACATTGAAGTATTTATTTCTTTTTTGTGTGTGAGTGTCTTTTCCTTTTCAAAAAAGGACCAAAGCAACTATAAACATTTATGTCATGATCTCAAGGATTTTTCCTTTTTTGGCCTCTAAACCAGGAAACAACAACAGTAGACAAAGTAGACACTCATTTTTGGTTGGTACAGTACATTTAGATTATGCATTTGTATCTCGTTATTGTAATGAGTCCTAATTATTATACATCTTTATGATCTACATTATTTTTTCATCTATATCGTCTCTTATCATGAGAGTTGACACTTGTCAGATGATGGAATTTGTATTACTCTTTATATCTTTCTCATGCTATTTACTGTATGGTATATGTACTTGGCTTTTATAGATGAGCTTGTAAATTGGTACTTGTATCTCATTGATTGATTGATTGATTGAGTGATTGATTGTTGGGCTGTCAGGATCATGATGTCATTCACACTTGATGACAATCAAGAGCGAATCTGATGAAGCAACATGCGAAACGCGTTGTTTGCCCCTTCTGTTTTTACTTTTGATAATAAATCGTGGAGGTTTTTTGAATTTTTTACTGAAAAAATCTACATATTTAGATGATAAACAGGTTCTTAAGTTGTTTTAGGAGCCAGTCAGTAATTTCCTTTAGCTGCCAGTAGAACCGGTAGATTTAGTGTGGTTACATGTTTAAAAAAGCAAACAATAAGAGACCTCCACAGCCTCTCCTCTTCCTCCTCCTCGCTACACGAAAACCACATGCTTCCTGAATAAATTGCGAGGTGTGAAATTGCCCATAATAACCATTACGTGAACCCTGCTCCCTCCCTCCCTCCCTCCCCCTTTTTTTTTTTGTAAAAACAAATTAAGACGAGGTGACAAAGATCAGTCAGCAGGTCTCATGAGTCGACTCATCAATCAGCCACAGTTCATTTCATTATCTGTGATGTTTCGCTGAATGAATCGCTCCCACAACCTGCTCTGTCATGGCCCAGAACGATGGATTACAATGCATCTGCCACACACACACACACACACACACACACATACACACACACACACACACAATGGCTTGGACACTGCGACCCTTCCCATCATGCTTCAGTTGTGGCGACATCGCTGACCACTCCTCACTCCTCTTGTTCTCTCCATGCAATTTGCCTCTAATGAGCTTCTGAAGGCAGCGAGCTGATGGAGAGGCTGATTAAAGACAAGCTGCTACTGCTCAAGAGGAAAACACCATTTCATATTCCCACTAACACAGGCACACACACACACACACACACACAAGATCGATGAGACATGCACACATCCAAACACACACACACAAGATCTTAGACACACGTACATGTTCTCATAAACCCACCAACGCAGACTGAATAATTCACTAAGACCAGACCTTGGGGCTTTGCAGTCTGCCAGTTTTGTGTGGTAGTGTGTGTGTGTGTTTGTGTGTTTGCGTATGTGTGTGTATGAGTGAGTGAGTGTCTGTATGTGAATGTGTGAGTGTGTGTGTGCGTGTGTGCGCTTGGAATCTCCCTGAGTACACTGCGTAGGCGGATAAGGAGGGAAGCCCATGTGTTAGAAGCACAAGTCAACATATCAGCTCTGTGCCCGCTAGCTACAGAGACGGAGAGATAAAAGGAGAGAGAGTGAGATTAAGGACGAAAAGAGAGAGAGAGGAGAGAGGGAAGTGAATGAGCGGAGGAATAAAATAAGAAAGTGAGGATGAAAAGAAGAAGAAAGAAATAAAGTGTGTGGAAGAAGAAGTGGAGAAGGAAAGACACAAGAGACGAAGCGAACACAGAAACAGGCTGAGGAAAGAATGATTTTTTCTTTTTTTTTGGTCTCTTCCCATTTTTAACAGTGCAATCGCCATGGAAACTGCAGATTTGACACCTCATGCTAAATTCACTGACACACAGAGAGAGAGAGAGAAAGAGACGATGAATTCACACCAAATGTAGGATCATTCATATGAAGCAGCAGCAGCAGCGTCCAGAAACATCATCAATACTGTGCTAATCACAGATCAATCAATCAATCGATCAATTATTATTATTATCATTATTATTATTATTAGCCTAATATGAGTTAATGACAGGACGTTAACAGAGGCATCGTCTCACTCAGGCCACAGTGTCGTCATGTGATGTTTTTTTTCCAACTTGTTTGGCTCCATTAGGACGAGTACGGTGGCCCAGAGAGCTCAAAACACTGCAGCTGAAGAAAAAAATGCAAATGCAAATACACAAACACGATGCAAATTCAGTCACTGCAACACAATGGAGGTGTTTGTGAAGTGACAAACCTGCTGTAACACACTTGTTGTTCAGTGGGGTTTTTTTTCTGAAGTCCCAGCAGGTTCCTCACTTCCTGTTTGCGTGTTTGGGCTCTCAAGGCCACCATACATAAACTAAATTTGTATTTATTCCTTTATCAGAGCTCAGTGGCCATTTTCTGTGTGTTGTTTTGTCTTAAGGTTCACCTGCAGAGATCTTGAGGATGTTAAAAACTTGCGAACTCCTAACGACTCAACACTCGCTCATCGTTTCGTATTCTGATGGTGCTGCCTATCTATGTGAGCGAGACCAGAGACCAGTCTCCCCGGGAGGCTTCTGCAGCCCCCCGTCGACTTATCGGTGTCAATCCCGGTCTTAAGGCGGAGTGGGATTCTCATCACCTGTTGACCCTGAACGCCACGCACTGGAGACAAATGAAGAAGAAACTCTAATGCAGATGTCAAGATGTGACGACAGGCTGCAGAAACATCGAATGCATCTTGAGTTAATTATATAGACCTTCAACAGTGAGTCTGGTGTTGCACACATTTATATGATTCTTATTTGAAATGTTAATGTTGAACTGACAATCTTGTTGCTGGACTAGTCAGTACTGTCTTTACTGGGGAGTCAAACAGCAAAGTGGCCCAATTCCTCCAAAATAGGGCTTTAAAGAGTAACTATGCAGGATTTTTACCTTTAACTAGAAAAAGCATTTCCAAGAATGGAAATGGTGTGAATGCTGAAAGCAATGCTGAATGAGCTGAAGAAATTGTTGAAAGAAAGAAAGAAAGAAAGAAAGAAAGAAAGAAAGAAAGAAAGAAAGAAAGAAAGAAAGAAAGAAAGAAAGAAAGAAAGAAAGAAAGAAAGAAAGAAAGAAAGAAAGAAAGAAAGAAAGAAAGAAAGAAAGAAAGAGAAAGATTGAAACAAGAGAGAAAAAAGAAAAGGACAGAAGGAAAGAAAGAAAACGGGAAGGGCAGATGGAGAAAGAAAGAAAGAAAGAAAGAAAGAAAGAAAGAAAGAAAGAAAGAAAGAAAGAAAGAAAGAAAGAAAGAAAGAAAGAACAGAAAGAAAGAAAAAGTAAGAAAAACAGAAAGATAGAAGATAAAGAGAATAGAGAATGAATGAAAGAGACAGTTACACACAATTAAGCAGCTCCAGAGTCCTAGTTCTGGTTAAATCAATGACTTGTAACTAGTTCCAGGGAGATTGGAGGCTCTCTGCCTTCCACCTAGCGTCTCTTGGCTGAAAACCAACCTTGTAAGATCAGAGCCTCCGACCCGGTGTCCCAGCTCTCGTCTCCATGGCGACACCGCCACACAAACGTAACGCGCCCCGTAACCCCTAATCTCTTGTTGATGACAGATAAGACTACACAGATATACACATGGTAACGTGATAGATGATAAATAACGTTATCCACCGCTCCATGGGTTGATTTCTCACCGGCTTCTTTGTTGAAAACAAATGCACATGGAGGAGAGGAGGGTTAGAGACACAGAGGACTTCCCCTTTAAAGCAGAAGTAAGCGGAATATTTGTGTTAATATAAGTCTTAAATAGTTCTATCTTCCGACAGCAATCACTTATATAGAGTGTTTGGTCTGAAACACGGGTCTGTCAGTCACTCTGCTCTGCTCTGAGCCGAGGAGAAAACTTTCCTTGTATCCTACAACCTTTATCCAATGAGGAGAGAGAACGGCATAAAGGGGCGGTCCTCTCTGTGTGTGCAGCCAAGGGATGCGCGTGAATGTGGTGACGTAGGGACGAGGGCGGGGACTGCTAACTCCATCGGCTGACAGGAAGTTAGCCAAAACGACCGGATCGCTTACTTCTGCTTTAATTCTTGATTTCTATACTTCTCAAACAACATTAGGATCCATTACTGCCATCAACTGTGATGCTTCATTGACATGGACCAGTGTGGACTCCTACAAATGACCAGAGAAAAGTCTGCAGCAGCTGCAGCTTCAGTCCACTGAGTCACATGAATTGTAAATGTCAGTTTCCAGCTGAATGCCGGTGTTTTCTGTGCAGAACCAAAAATAGAGTTTCTCCTCTGAAAGAGAAAGTTTAAAAAAGTGGAGCCTTTGGTGTAAAAGGAGAAGAAGAACGACTGTGTGACTATAAATGGACGTGTTGAGGGGAGTCACATACAGACTGTGTCTCTGGATGTGGGAGGTCGCTGCTTCACTTCACTTCACTTCACTTCAAATCCATATGTGAGGTGTCTGTTTACCAACACCTGCTGTATTGTACTGAATACCTGGCCGTATGAGGCAGCACACAGCGGTTGTGCAGCTGTATAAGCCGACGCCGCCTCCAGCTGTCGGCTCGCAGGTGGGACACATTCCTCTCCGAGTCTGATTACTCACTCAGTCAAAACCGACTCGCAGCTATCTCACACTGCCAGAGAAATAATCACATCCAGCCCTCATCGTCTGCTGCTGCTGCTGCTGCTGGGCCGAGCTGAAACATTACACCGATTCCCCCACAAAAAAACAAAACAAAGTGCTGTCGCAGCACAATATGTCTTTCCAAAATAAAAAATTCACTCATATTTTCATCCCATTAGAGATGCTGGCCGGACACTGGGTTGGCAGGACAGGAGCGAGCGCTGCTGGGGAAGTGCTGATGTCATCAGTGTGGGACAGCTGACAGGAGGACGGGGGGTCCTGTCATGTCCTGTCAGCCCCGGCATTTTATTTTGGTGAAACTAGAGTTGCATTTGGAGCCATTTCTACACAGGATGTATGAATAATACATGTCCATCAACATGCAGTCAGTTATTTAGTGACCAGAAAACCTGTTGTTTTGCTGTCACACACTTTAATGTGTCACAGGTTGAATTTTAAGAGGATAAAAATGACAACTTTGCCTCTTTTTTTTCACAAATCAATAATTAACCAAAAACAGACACGTCAATCAACCCCATACTGCCGCAATAAATCAAAACTTTTCATCACAATAGATGTCACATGACCAATCAAATGCATGCATTACATTACTTAAACTTACCAGACTGTAGGCTACATTATCCTCCATAATTTATCTATCTGTTAATTAATTGTAGCCTACAAATAACAGGACATTGCTGTATTACACTCAAATAGAATATGTAAATGTTATTATTATAGATCCTGGAGCCACTGTAACTTTGACACTGTAACCCTGGGGATCAATAACGTATCCGATGCTGCTGCTGATCACCAGAAAAGCTCCTGGTGGCAGATGGTTGGATGGGAGAATACAATAATAATTTTCACTGTAATTTGTGAAATCCATTCACGCTGTTTTATAAGCAGCTGTGCGGTGTGTGTGTGTGTGTGTGTGTGGCAGCTGAGAAGAGTTAACAACTGCAGTTAAACTTTTTTTTTCCCATGTAAATTGTTGGATTTCGTGTTTCAACGACCATAAAACTGTGGCGCTTCATTATAATCCCATCACCGGTGAATTATAAAAAGGCATAAACTGTAACTGTAACTGTGGCCTGGAACAAAGACTCTTTTAGTAAAACTTATTGCTACTGTATCGGCCATCTGGAAACGACTCAGCATTGTGTTTTAGAACAAAACGCAGGAAGTGGAGAGACGCCCTGCGACTGAGCGCTTTCATTGGAACCAATGGGCCGCCATGTTTTTTTTGTTTTTTTTACTCCTAATCCACTGTAAAACTCATGCACGGCGTCTCTACTTTACTGTAGCTTCCACTTGAAATCATTTTAATAGAAACAAAAACACGGTCAGGAACAAATCCCATGAAAATGTAAATCTGAAGGTCACCTGACTGGAAGCTGCGACACACACACAAACACACACACACACACACACTCACACGGTCGGTCGACATACTACGATGATGCACTTTTCTGAGAGTACACACCCGACCAATCAGCCAACAGTCGTTAAGAGTGATAATCCCATAATCACTGCAATCCTTAATGGGCTGTTTCGCTCTGAAGTGTCTCGGTGCTACAGTGTGTACAGCATCTTCCACTGCCTTTAACGAGGTTATGCAGATTTATGCAAATGAGGTCTAATCCCTGGGACACTGGGGACTCCGGGGTCTTTAAGTCGGTTAGCTGGCCTTTTTTTTTTGTGTGTATGTGTGTGTGTGTGCCATCGCTCCCGGGGTGGCACAGGACAGGAGTCACGGTGGATGAGAGAGGGAAGGAAGGACAACAGAAGGAAGAGTGGATGAGAGAGGTGTGATGAAGTTTTAGAGGAAGCTGGAGGAGGGAGAGTTGATGAATGGGAGGGCGAGAGTGAAAGGGCAGCTGCCAGGAGATAAAGCCGTGACAAATAGAGGAACAGTACAGGCAAAAGGGCTGAGAGACGAAGGACGGGAAAATACTGGGAGCTGCCACGGAGCTCGTGCTGCTGCAGCCTCTTTAGGTTTTAAAGAGATTGAAGGTGATAAACAAGCTCCTCCTCCACAGTTTAAAACCAACTCAGTCATATCTGAAGAGGATATTTCTGTAATTTCATCTCTCATGTACCTGCACCAGTTGCTTTAGACTGCAATGGTCTGTTCTATATAGAAAGACAGACGATCCTATAAAACCCAACTGTCATGGTCAATGACTTTTTCCATTCAAAACCACAGTTTTCAATGTGATTTAGTATCACTACACTGTCTGAGCCTGGTGATCATAGCTACAGCAGATAAACTATACAGACTCACAGTTCCAGGTGTAAGGAAAAAGGAAGGAAAAAGAAGAAAGGTTATGCATAGAAAGTCAGATTGCACTTGCATCCTCAAGCCCAAACCATTACAGCAGCTGAAATCTTAAATACGACTCTATATTCATAGAGTTCCACATTATAAAACTCAGCTAACGTCCACATTATATTTAAGAGGTCACTGAATGATTATTAGTTCATTAAAAGCACCGGAAAACTCCCAACCACACTGCAAAAACTCAAAATCTCATCTCATAAAAAGTAGCTTGTTTTTAAGACACTTTTTACTTCTTTCAAGCCTATTTTCACTTGAAATAATCTGATAGTGGGGCATACTTTTCTTCCTTATTACGAGCACAAAAAACTTGCTTTCACTGGCAGATTTTGTAAAACTTATTTCACGTAAAGATTTGTTTGAAACAAGTGAAACTGATCTAAAAACAAGTTAATTTGTAGGTGATGAGTCTTATATTAAGTGGAAAGAGATTAGTTTTGACTAGAAATGAGACATTTTGACAAGAAATAGGCTATAAGACAAATATTCTTGGAAATATTAAATATTTTGAGTTTTGTCTGAGAATATTTTGCACCATTTTCCAAAACAAAACATCACTCTTCTCTCATTTTGCATGTGTGCTCCTGAATGCAACACCATGAATGCCTATAAACTATAAAACAGATCCAGTGAAAGGGGAGTGCAGCGTTTCTCTACCACGCTGTTGGATTTGCACCATTCATTACATCCAGCCGCTTTGCATGATGGGATTTGCCCCCATTTCAATGTAAGGTCACTTTGAACTATACACGTTATGTTTCACCTTTTCACCTCGCAGCAACAACAACAACACAACTTCTCATCCCGTCTCATTTATAGCAGCTTTAACTGAACCGGTGAACAGTCGCAGCAGAAACCTGTTCCATCTAAACGATCCTTTTATTGATCAGGAGCCAAACCTGGACTTAAATCCTCCATTAAATGATGCTTCTCTCTCTTTTATCGTTTGCTGCATTTACATTTTGTTCTATTTTCCTCCTGTCTCAGTCTTTGATTGTGCTGTGGAGAGGATGCTGCCCTTTCTTCACTTTCACATCAAGGTACGAAATAAACATCCTGATTGAGTTCCCCGAGCTTCACCTGACAACACCGACGCTGATGCATTCAAGTCCCGTCTTCTCTTTTTATCAAGGCAGGAAAAAGAAGAAAGTTATGCTTTTGATGCTTCAGTCTTTGGGGGCACGTGTTTTATTTTTATTTTTTTTCTAAAAGCGCAGCCAATTAGAGGCTGATGATGTGGAGGGAGATGTAGAGACGTCTCTCTAATGTGTGTGTGTCGTGATCTGACGGGAGAGAATCGAAGCTGCAGACACGAACACTTTGTGTTTCTTTGTTGTTTCACTTTTGATTGATGCACAAGCAGCTTCTCACGACTTCAGCGCAGCTCTCAGACAAAAACACACACACACACACACACACACACAGCAGCACTGACCAGTAAATGTGATCATGATGAAATTACAGTGTAATCCAACAAAAGAGAAATTTGAAAACACACGAAACTGCTGCATTTTGGTCCTCGAGTCTATTTTCCCTTCATGGAGAAACTCTATTTTCCTGATCTGATCTACAGCCTGTTGTAATGTACGACTTTTTGAGACAAAGTATCGACAAATTAAATCAACAATTTGTGCATCAAAACATTTTGCATCAGTTCAAATCAGTCAGTCTGGTCATTTTTAATACATATAAATAATAATTTAACCCATTTCTAAGTATGAAACTGTTAGCTATCATTCAAAAATCTAAATCCAGACACACTGCTGTCTGTAAATGCACAAACTGCTCTAAAAACACAATTTTTTCATCATGGTAACCACAGGGTCACCACAGGGTTAAATCCTTCCTCATCAAGTTGTGACATTTATGAAATCTCACAGTGTCCAAAACAAAACAATATGCAGTTTATATGTGAGTTCGACTCCTCAAAATCATCTTGATTCAACATTTAAAGGCATCAAAACCAATTAAAACAGCTACAGTATTAACAGAAAACCAGATCAGAGTCAGGGATGGAGGAGGAGTTCTGTGTTTCATGTGTTTTCTGTTTTTATTTTCTGTACTTATGAATGTATTCCTGTTACAGTACTTAACACTGGGGCGCCCCGCTGCCTCTAAACTAAACAGAGCAAGTTTTATTTGTCACATCCCACAAGCACAACAAATAAAACAGTTTAAATGAGGGTGAGGCAGCAGCAGGGCATAGGACTGAGCAGAACTGTAAAAACTGGAAATGTAAATTTACTGCAAAAATAACAACAGTAGCATCTTCTATCTTTTCGTACATCGAGAATCAAAGGTTGAGAGAGTGAATAATCTGGTTTATGTTGCATTTCTAATGTTTTATATCTTATCTCAGGTCAGTTTAAAGGATAATTACCTTTTTTTTACAATCTGGACCATTTCTAGCATTAAATACGATCATTTACTCACCCAGATGTGTCATTACAAGTTGTTCCGACGAAATTATATCCAACCGAGAGCCGCGTATATCCGTATAATGTGAGTACACGGGGCAGCGCAATGCAGCCTCTAAATAACACATTATCCGCCGCGAAACTCCTTCATTTCACCAATATTTAGTTCTGATAGGCTAGTGCTATTCCCCTCTGAGTCCGGGGTTAGCTGTTATCAACATCCGGGGTCTGTAGGTTGACCTACTGACCTCTGACCTGGATAATGTCATCTCTGAGCGCCGCCCGGCTCATTCTGATAATAATCATTCTGCTTCGGCATTCGGGTCCATTTTTATCTCAACTAGCCGGAGCTTTAGTGAGTCCAGGTTGAGGAGAGGAAGCCTGTGGAAGCTGAACTTCATCCAGCTGCTCATTTTGTTCTGACAAGTCGGAAACACACAGAAACAAACCGTAGCATTAGCGGTAGCAACAAGCCGCACCGCGTGGCGCTCAGAGATGACATCATCCAGGTCAGAGGTCAGTAGGTCAACCTACAGACCCCGGATGTTGATAACAGCTAACCCCGGACTCAGAGGGGAATAGCACTAGCCTATCAGAACTAAATATTGGTGAAATTAACGAGTTTTGCGGCGGATAATGTGTTATTTAGAGGCTGCATTGCGCTGCCCCGTGTTCTCGCATTATATACAGATATACGCGGCTCTCAGTTGGAGCTAATTTTGTCGGAACGACTTGTAATGACACCAAAGTTATCTGGGTGAGTAAATGATCGTATTTTATGCTAGAAATAAGGTCCAGATTGTAAAAAATGGTAATTATCCTTTACTGTAATGGTGTTATGGATTTAGTGTTTTGCAGGAGGCCGGTGGACTGATCTCTGGATTACACAACTTTGTCCTGTGCACCCTCAGCAGGTGCCACCGGCGATTATTGCCAGCCCGGTTTTGGCTGCTTCCCCCATCTAAGATCAGATCAGGAGGCAGTTACAGCACGGCGTTGGGCGTCTGCCGGGCACCGGAGAGATGAGAGAGGCAGCGAGGGAGGGAGGGAAGAAGGTAGAGACAGAGAGAGACGGAGAGAAAAAACAGGTTGTCAAACGAGACAAAGAGCAGAAAGACAGAAGGAGCGAGGTGCGGAGGGAAGGCGGTGAGACAGAAGAGTGTTTACAAGCTCTGAGGGTTTACAAGTGTGAGTGTGTGTGTGCGTTTTTTTGCAGCCGCTTGGCAACGTGTGGGTGTATGTGTGTGCACGAGAAGAAAGGGAGGAAGACTCAGAGAGAGAGACGAGTGATTTCACACCAATAAAGTGCAATCTTGAGGCAGTGACTGAGGCGCTGTGTTTACACCCTCCCAGTGAAACAGACGGAGCAGAGAGACAAAGCTAAGCACCGGAGAAGACCCTCAGTCCTGTGTTTACTCTGAGCCGCTACAGTGTGCAGCCACTGTGTAGGAAAAATACTGATAGCTGCTGCTGGGTTTTCTAAACATCTGGAGGACGATGACGACACTGTAGGAAAAGGTGTCGTGACGAGTCAAATCAGACGGAGAAGTTCTGCAGATGGAGCCGTCAAATCTCCAAATCCATGCACGCACATTTACATTTACATCTACATCTACAAGCAGCAGCTACATGTCTTTTTTATGGAGGCATCTCTCCTTCTTCTTCCTCCTCTCTGCACTGGGAACATCAAGGCTCTGCACCTTATGCAACTCAGCAACAGCCAAGGTCATCAAAGCACAAGGAAGCACAGAAAAAGCTGCAGGTGGAGGAAAAAAAACAAAAAAACAGGCCTTTATTGGCTCAGGACCACAGATAAAACTGTTCCAGAGATCACCGGTGGATTATTCAGTTTTTCACTTTCACTGTATTCAGAGAAGCTGCTCTGTGCTGCAGTGCTACTCTATAGGACCATGTTATATAAGGTTTTTAAATGGTTAATAATGAGGTTGTTAACCCATAAATATGGCCAAACAACAATCATGTGATGAAGCAGCAGGTGCAGATGTTGGATGATGGAGAACAGGAGCTACAGATGAATGTGGGCTCACTATTTGGCAAGCAACAGGTCACTGTTACCCTTCTGGTCTCATGTGCTATAATATATTAAGATAATAAATGATTGATGAAGTTTATATCCTGTAGGTATAAGTGGAATATTGCACCATTTTAGGTCTGCGAACAAATATTAAAGTGGCAAACTTTTCCATAAATATTAATATTACGAATTTAAATAGGCTATTACATAAGGTCTAGGCTAAGTAAAACCAGACATGTTTAATCATTGTTCAGTGAAACTTGGTGAAACTATTTGTGATATTAGAGCTGGAGGATCCAAAATGGAGGAAGCTAACGCAGCTTGTTAGCTTATAGTTGCTCAGTTATGACAACATAAACATAAAGTACAAAATACATCTGAATAAACTGTAAAGACAAAGTTCATTCAGCATTTTCACTAGCATGATTAGCCTGCTAACGATATTAGCTCACCAACCTGAACTTTATCTAAAAACAAAATGAGACAAACATACAATTTGTGATAAACTGATAAAATTACAACCAATTACAAATATTTTTTGTATTTTATTGAGCCAAAGTTATATATAAAGTAAATGCTGATTGTAAACTCCTGCATGTAGCCAAAGGTATGAAATAATTGGGCTAAATAGAACATTTATCCTCTGGAAATGTTAGGCTAAGTGTATAACAAAGTTACCATCTGTCGATTTCAGAAATAACAACATTAAAGAACAGGGTGTGTTGCTGTGTATTTTTCTCATAGTCAACAAATAAAATACCAACAACACTATAACAATTCATTCATCAGCCTGTTTCTGACGTCTCCTCCTCCCTCGGCCCCCGGCACATTAATCAGGTACGAATACGATCCCATAAGATCCAAATCAAGACAAATATAAAGTCATTTTCTACCTTGAAGTTCTCAGCAAACTTCAGTCAAACAGGAAAAACAACACATTCATATGTTATAAACAGTTTCAGCATAATAAACTAATGCCCATGTGGAAATGTGATGGATGGTTCACTCTAACCAATGAACTGGAGCTGCTGTGTTTTCACGATTAACTGTAATTATTTTATAATCAATAGAAACATTTAAAACTACGTTCAAAAGATGCAGAGCATAAAATTACTGTTTGTTTTGTTCTGTTATCAGAAACAGTGAGTAGCTATTATACCACTTCACATTGTGTGTTAGTGTGTTAGTGTGTGTCTGTGTGTGGGTGGGGGAGTCAAGGGGGGGCAGTTGCCGTGGCGACACAGTGTTTGTACTTCAGCTGTAGCATGATAGCATCCTTCCCCCCGGAGGACGGTGGCCTAGAGGTTTGTAATTGGACCGAGTCTGTCTCTAAGGACGGAGCAGCTCCACCGCCACCGCCACCACCAAGAACAACACACACGACGACCTAAAAGGTTCACGGTGCTGCTGTGACCTCATAAAGGTCAAATGCACCATTGTTTGTTGCTGTTTTTACAGTTTGTCTGTCAGATACACACACAGACAGAGGGGGGTAAAGCTGAGGTGGAGTCTAAGATCTACTTCCTGTCGCATCCACTCTGCATCCTCTCCTCTAATTAGTCTGTGTTACAAAAAGGCAAAAAATCTAATTACACTTCTGTTTTGTTCTGTTCTGTTTTGTTTTGTTTCTTTTTGGTCCAAATAAGAAGTCTGGAGAACAAACAAGACAACAGCAAACACATTGTTCTCCATGAATTATGCATTTTCCCATCAAGGCCACTTGCAAATGAGCAGCTACATCTCCAAACGAGCTGCACAGCCTTTGGCCAATCAGACGGAGGACGGTCTGTGAGAATCTGATTATGTGATATTGTGCTTGTACTTTTTTCTTTTTCTTTTTTTGGATAAAGATAATTCCTTGAAGTCTGTTCTGTGTGAGGAGGATTCCCACTTTAAATACATCTATACTGCACAGACTGTAAATAAAAGTCATATTACTGTGGATATTTGAATTTATTAAACTAAAAGTCTCTCTCTGGTTTCATAAGTCCTTCCCACCGATTGATCAGATTCCCATATGCAGTCAACAAAGATCACGCTCCGTCATCGATTTTCCTCCTGTGGCCTCGTCAATAATCTGTATGCAAAACAGATTTGACCTCCTGTTCGTTTCTGTCTAATAATCCAATAAACATTTGTGTTCGAGGAGTCGATGGCGAGCGGCTGCTGTGCATTACGGCCTCTTTGATCCGTCTGCACCGCTTCCTGCACCGTATAGCTGCCGTTAATGGATCGTATAGACTCGTATCTGCCACCACGAGTCTGTGTCTGTGACTGTGTGTCATAAAAATATAATATGCACGTTTCATAATCTCATTTTACGGAGCACAAATTCATCTTGGACATGAAAAGGCGCCACATTTGTGTTTAAAAGAGAGTGAGAGGGGAAACTCCTCTGACTTTACATATCAAAGTCTGTCTCCAGCTGCTGGAGAAGAAAAAAAAGTTCTTCCGACGGCCTTTGTGTCTCCAGAGGGAGCTGTGTGGAGTCTAATGAGAGTGGAGGATGAGCTGGAGGATTAGATAACTCCAGCAGGAGTTTAAGGAGACCTGGAGGTAAAAAAGGTCTGAAGCTTCATCAGCAGCTACGACCTTAAAAACGCCAACGAGCCGCGAGCGTTTCTGATGTTCAGCTTCTGATAACTCCTGCAGACTCAGAGTGCGGTGCTGTGATAAGCCTCTCGACTCACAGGTCTGTTGCTCAAACAAAAACCTTATTGGATCATATTTCATTGTGTCACACAGGAACCCGTTTTAAAGCCGAGCGGCTGCGTCGGCTAATTGAAATTTTGACATGAGATTATTTTCCCCCCGCACCTGAGTAAATAACGACTTGTTTGTCGGTTTCTGCTTCGGTCACGAAGACAAAAACCTCGACTGCAGAGCAGAGCTGCATCCAATCATCTCCACGTCGAGTTATATCCAACTGGAAAATACATGTGAAAGCTGAGGAAGTGAAGCAGCTACAAACTTCTAAGCTGCAGGTTGAAATGTTATGAAATGTTTGAGAAAAGTGTAAAAAATGCAATGCAATGCAAAAAGCATTTGAATGTTGAACAGCCAAGATTGAGAAAAAATTATTTAAATTGTGGGAATGCAACATAATTCAATCTGCAGAAAAGGTCAGAAGGACTTGATATAGATAGATACTGTAGTTGTTTCTGAGTAAGTAACAATTTATTTGTTGGTTTTCCACTTCAGTCACAAAGACAAAACTGGATGTAGAGCTGCAGAAGGATTATTCCAACTGGGAAATGCAGGAGGAAGGAAATACTGAATCCAATCAGCTCTATGTCAAGTTATATCCAACTGGAAAATGCATGTGTCATGCTTCGGCCACATTGATAACAATTCTATCAAACTAATCAAAACTAATTGATCTGAGGCCTCGTCATCCCACCACACACACACACACACACTTCCATAAAGAGTGTGTGTGTGTGTGTGCTGCAGCTCAGTCTTCTCTTCAGCTTCACCTCCTTCTCCAACTCAAACAACTGAGAGCTCAGAGCCGGTCGATCAATCTGTCGCCGGCTGAACAACGACAGCTTGTGTGAGAGACTTCAACAGACGCCCAGAGTTTGTTCTGGAAGTTTCCATGGCGTCGGACCCATAATACTTGTCTTTGGGGGTTTTTTTCTCTTCAAAACAAAAACAGGAAATGACTTCATCAGAGCCACTTGACCATGACGACTGAGACGGATCAGGACGGAGCTCAGGGTCGGATCAATACGGGAGTTATTGGGCCGATATTCACAAAAAAAAGCTCAACATTTTTAGCCTGACAAGCCAGACTATATCATTTCAAACTGCCTCTGCACCAATAGGGTAGCGCTACGACCAATCAGAGCAAAGAGCAGGATGACGTCGGTAGATTAAACTTTTCCCGTATCCCGTTGGTAAAACACCAAATACATCCTTCTTCTAAATGAATGACTTCAGTGCAGTTTCTTCTCAACTTTTAAAGAAAATGACGAGTTTAATTCTTTCAAAGTTGATGCCAACGAAGCCGATTCAAACGATTCCTTTGCCAAAGCCATCTGGTCATGTTTTTCACCGTCGCAAGTACTGTATGTCGTCATGGCGTTAAGCCCGCCCAACGACTCTCTAAACAGATCGAGCGCTGTGATTGGTGAACACAAACGGTGTTCGAGACTCAAAAAGTTCCTATGGCCTCGTTTCTAGACAGACCTACTGTACGGAGCAAATATATTTGCTGCTGCTAGGGTGCATCTAGATTTCTATAGGCTACAACATTTTACTATTTAACAATAAATGACTCATGTCATGTCTGAATCAAATCAGACAGTTTGAAGTTGAAGCCACTAAAAGAAGTTTTCACATCGGTTCTTATCACTGAGACTGAGGAGACAGAGAGAGATGTTGACTGTTGTTCAGATAAAGTTCATTCAGCCTCGACTTAAACCAAACAAGAGTTTAATGGATGTGAATCAGAAGAAGAGGACTGTGTGGAAGCTGCAGCACTTAACTTAAGGACTGAGATCAGGTTTCAGAAGATTTTCATCAGACTCTGGTGTCTACTTCGCTCCATCTCCATGTCCACCAGCTCATTACACATTACACAGCCATTACACACTGTATGGTCACCAGCAGCATCATCATCTTCATCTTCATGCCTGGTTACCTCGACCAAACGCCGGAACGTTCGATAGAAAATGACTCTGAGGACATGAATGAATGAATGAATGAATGAATGAATGAATGAATGAAACATCTGTGGAGCAGCGAGGCAAAGTGATCGCTCTGAGCTGGAGGTCGTGTTTCTCTGTGCACTGCAAAAACTCAACATCTTTCCAAGAATATTCGTCTTATTTCTTGTCAAAATGTCTAATTTCTAGTCAAAAATCAATCTCTTTCCACTTAAAATAAGACTCATCACCTAAAAATTTACTTGTTTTTAGATCATTTTCACTTGTTTCAAACAAATTTTCACTTGAAATAAGTAGAAAAATCTGCCAGTGAAAGGAAGTTTTTTGTGCTTGTATAAGAAAGAAAAACTTGCTCCACTATCAGATTTTTCTACTTATTTCAAATGAAAATATGCTTGAAAGAAGTAAAAAGTGTCTAAAAACAAGCTACTTTTTTATGTATAATATGTATAAATATACATATTTTAGGTATAATGAGATTTGTTTTGACTAGAAATGACATTTTGACTAGAAATAAGACAAATATTCTTGGTGTGACACTGAAGAGGAAGAGCTGCTCTCATCAATACTCAGAAGCTTCCTGCACACACAGGAACATACAGATATCAACACGTTCAACCTCCTCACATCCATCCATCCATCCTGCAGCTCGGTGTCAGGAAACATTGAGTTTGTTTTATTCTTTCTTTTTTTAGACCCAGACCTTTAAGAACATCTTGTTTGAAAGCTGCTGCTGCTGCTGTGACGACTCGTGGGTTTTTACAAATGCAGAAAGACTTCAGTTCACTTTGTATTCCACAGCTCGAACCCCCCCACAGAGCAGGAGCAAGAAGACGGTAAACAGGAGCAGAGAGGAAAAAAATAAAAAACTGAACGTTCAGCTTCAGTTTCAGCTCCTGATGGGAGTCATTGACATTTAGATTCCTCCCAGAAAACATCTAAAACCTGAATGTCAAAACCTGAAGGGACCAAATGTTAATGACACACATCTTTCACTTCTTCTCCATCATCATGAGAGTCTGCTCACAGAGACAGAGAGACAGAGAGGGAGAGAAGAGAGAACCAGAGGGAATGAGGACGGATGACAGCTTCAGATTTCACGCCTCTGGGCTCCATGAAAAATTTAGCAGCTCTGATATACTGTTTGTTTTTCTAGTAGTTGATAACTTACTGCTGCATGCGCATTTATCAATCAGATATTATCCACTTATTTTTTCTTCTTTCAAAAGCAAAAGCAAAGCAAAAGAAAAACAAACCAACCCGGAGCAGAGCGAAGTGTTTTACACTACACTCCTCAGTAAGTGAGACCGTGTTGCTGCAGATCCATCAGCAGAAACAAGAAACAAAACATGATGATGCGACTTTTTCAAAAAAGTGTTGGACCGCGACCTTTAAACCACAGAGTGTGACCAACAAACACAAACACGTCGGGATCAATAGGCTACTGGTGTAAATTATCATGATGGGATGTTTAGAGTAAAGAATAGAAAGCAGAAAAAGCACATTATTGATCCTGAGAGGAAATACATTCACATCTGATCATAAGGAACAGAAAACACTGATCTCTTACTCTGGCTGTCGAATTTGCGGATGATGGTGTCCAGGAAGGTGTTCTGCGGGGCCACATGGCCCCTCCGGACCGGCATGGTGGCGGCGGTGGCCCCCCTCCCTCCCCGGACTTGGACCTGGAGAGACTTTGTGGAGAGACTTCTATCTATCTATCGGCTCAGCGCGCTCTCCGCATGGATAACGGATAATCCGAGGGTCAAAGTTTTCCCAAGTGTCTTCAGAGAGACGGAGGAAGAGGAGGAGGTGGTGGTGACCGCTGCTCCTGCTGCTCGGGGGGAGAATAGAAGTGAAAGAAGAGAAGAGGAGGAGAAGAGGAGGAGGAGGAGGAGGAGAGTTCTGGAAAGGAGGCGCACGGCGGATCGAAGCCGTTTCCAACCTCCAGTTTCCAGGTGGAGAGGTGTGAGGGAGTCTGGAGGAGGAGGAGGAGGAGGAGGAGGAGGAGGAGGAGAGCCAACCCCGGTCAGTCAGGTGATGATGTCTCCCTGTGCAACTCTCTCTCTCTCTCTCACACTCGCTGGAGCTCCACGGACTCGAACCGGTGCTCCGGTGCTGCAGCCCGCTGCTGCTGCTGCTGCTTCCCGACGAGCGGCGCTGGAGCCATGGAGGCGCCGAGCGGAGCTGCGCGTTTCTTCTCCTTCTCCTTCTCCCTCTTCTTTTTCCCTTTTCCTTCTTCTCTTATTTTTCTTATTTTTCTCCTTTTTTTTTATTATCAGTTTCTCATTCCACCTCCTCGCGCTTCTGAAGGTCTGTCCGCGCGCTCCAACTGTGGAGGAAAACAAAAAGAGTAGAAGCGGCAGCAGCAGCTCCTCTCTCTCTGCGCTGCGCTGCTCTGCCGGATGACTTCAGCTCCACCGGCGTCTGGCTGCGCCTCTTTAACCCTTTGTGCATCAGCTCACACACACATGCACGCACACACACTTCAACTCATGGAGACACGACCAGATCATGCACGAGCACCCCAACCCCTCCCTTTAAAAACAAACAAACTGACATGCAGGTTAAATGAGACCTGAGGGGCGCGAGCTGCGACCTGGACCCAGAAACACACAAAAATATTATAATAAATTACTAAATAATCAACTATTTATTTGATTAATATTGATTATTGATCACAGTTGTTGGAGGAAACGGACCCAAAATGGCTGCAGCCTCAGGACACGTACAGGTGCTACACGCCTTATCACACACACACACACACACACCTGCTGCGGCCAAACGGCTGCTTTTAACAGGTGCGAGGCTACACACACACACACACACACACTGCTACCTGCTCCCATTTTACTAGGCTCCTTTGTTAATAAAACAACCTCCCCCCTCCTCCTCCTCCTCCCTCCCATCACGCGCACGTTTAGTTTACCTGCACAGGAGCAGAGAAGCGCGTGCACGCACCTGCCACCTGCACCTGGCTCAGCAGGGATGAAGCTGCCGATGGGCCAATAGGGAGACGCGGCTGCTGCTGCTTCCGCGTGTCTCGCGGTTGGATGCGGGGATTCACCGCTCCGCTGTGACGTCACAGCGCCGGGGTTCCCCCCTTGCCTTCCGTCACGCTGGAGATGATGATGATGCATTCACGAGCTGTCGGATATTGTGGTTTTTGAGAATGTTTGAAATGAATTCAGATGGTTTTTCTTCCCCCTCAACTAATAATTTTATATATTATTGAAATATTTAAATATGACAGTGGAAGTGATGCGTTCAGGGACCATGAGGGATGAAATTCTTGTTACATGATGATTTAATCACGTTATTAACATGCTGATTTCCATATTTAGGCTATGCAGCTCTCAGGAATGAATGAAGAGCATAAAAAAATAGATTAAGGTTCCTTTGTTTCAGTTTTATTCAGGACATTGATCCTTTAGATTTGCCTCTGATTCCCAAACTCATTGTGATGTATAGTTTTCAGTTTTCCTATTTCCTTTAAATGCATCTGAGCAGGATTTTTTTTTTTTTTTTTTTATTTCTCTCCATCTCAGGCCTCCTCCACTGTGTCTAAAGTCAGACTCTGACGGCCTGAAGCAAAAACACTGCAGCTCTGTGAGTGCATTCATCAAAATGACCCGCAGCTGCATGAACGCATTCATTTTCCCAGCGATCAGTGTTTTTAATGATTGGTCAGACATGATGAATTGCAGCAGCCTTGGCAGTTTGAGGAACTATTCATCATCAAAAAAAAAAAGAAAAGAAAAGAAAGAATAAAAAAAACAAAATATGGTGACGTTTCGGTATGAATTAAAAATGCATCGGGGCTCCAGCTCTGATTACATCCCCAGCAGCACAGTATTTACTACAGAGAGAGGGAGGGAGAGCCAGAGGAGGCGTGCTGGTCGGCCTTCTCCTCACAACTCCCTTATTTAGTCTGGAAAAGAGAGAGGGAGGAGGGGAGGAAGGAGGGGATGAGAAGGAGGAAGAGGAAGGAAGGAAAAGCAGCAGACTCTTTGTTGTCAGAGGATGAGACAGATCCCAGTCTCTTTCCTCATTTACCACAGACACAGAGATATATAGAGTTGACTTGAGCTGCTAAAGGAGTTCTTAATGCACTTCACCCTGAGCTGTAATGAATAAATGTCTGAATGAAGGAGGTGGAAGAAGAAGGGAAAAATAAAAGCTTGGGGCGACACATCCACTTTGACACATCCATTAAAAGCTACAGCTTCTTATAATGAAGAAACATTACAGCAGCAAAATGAAACAGCAAAACACACCGAGTCATTCAGCTCAAACATTTTCTTACACAGTGAAGTGCAGAGACGGAGACAAGCTGAGGTTTTTATGGTTCCACTGAAATGTCAGAGCTTTTATTTTGAAAATCGGCTTCCAAAACCAAAAAAGAGAGAAACTTTTGGAAGAAGCATCTCAAACAATCTTCCTGATGTTTATCTTGCATGTTGAAAACAATATTGTGTGATCTTTCTAGATTATTTTTGATTAGAAATATTTCACCCCAACTTCAACTTCAGAGCTGAAGTGTTTAGTTTTAGTTTAGGAAAACACAGCTGGGGCTGGTGCATTGTGGGAAAAACAACAGTTAGAAAGTGAGAGTGTTTATGAACAAACACAGAAACATGTAGATATTTATTTAAAATGAAGCTGTGATGATGATATCGTTTGTTTTTTTATTTTCTAAATAAACGTTTGGAGAAAAAAAAACCTGATGAGATTTTTCTCCTTGTGTAGAAAATGTTTATTGAACATTGGAAAACGCAGCGTAAACATCTAATAATTAATAAAAGGAGACATTTACATGAACAAAACACATACATATAAACATTTATATATTTATATAAATGCAAAGCAGGTCTGACTTTTATGTTTAAATCTATAAATACACATAGAAACGTCTGTACAGGCCGAAGGAGGAGAATATAAAGCTTCACTCTAGGATCAACAGTCATATGATGACTAAAGACGACAGGACGACTCCAGAAAACCCTCCACGCTGGTCTTCAGTGTGCTCACACACACACATACACACACTTACACACACTCACACACACACACACACACACACACACACACACACACACACACACACACTCGCTCCCTCAGCGTCTGGACAGGTCGCCTCCTGTGGAGCAGAGATACAGTCAGAGTGATGGCGTCGTAACCGCCGCCGGTGTTTTCTGTCATAACTTTTATAACACAGACACCAAACAGGAGAGAAACAGAAACAGAAACCTGCTGCGGGATGGAGACAGAGATGGAGAGGCTGAGGAGGTTTTTATCTTCTCTCTCACATCTGAACTGAACCACGACGAGTCACATTTTATTTATCTGAAGTGTATTTAAACTAGAAACGAAACGCTCTAAAATATCCTTTCTCAAGGTATAAACTGCCACTGTTATGTATATTTATGTGCAATTTGTCTCTGTGACATTTGATCTCTGACGATTAACATCTAATCAATTCATCCTCTAGTCAAAGCCAACCTTTGGCCCACAAATTCTGAAGGGGATTCCCATGTGGATATATTATTATATCACAGTCACAGGGTCACAGTATCGTGTTTTGGGAGGTCACCTTGTGACTCCGGAGTTGGAGTTTACCTTGAAAACCGAGTTGTTTTCGAGGTAAATTCATACAAAACCTCATGGGATT
>NC_140926.1:4487986-4514865 GCF_045865225.1 Trachurus japonicus
CATGGGATTTCAGTTCAGTTCAGTTCAGTTTTATTCATGTCCCGAGGGAAATTGGATTTGCAGCAAGCATTACAGACACAAGACAAAAAAGACAGCATCCAAGACATCAACATGCATTAAAAAACAGTACGAGTAATAGAAACATACTACTAATAATAAATTACTGTTGATAATAATAATAATAATAATAGCATACATAATACATAATGCTCTGCGCAAGTGAGAATGCAAAAGTCTACACAGTGCATTAAAGTGCATAGTGCTGCAAGAATTGGAAATAAAAATAAAATAAGATAAACAACACTTAATACCCAAGTGCATTTAAGTGCAGAGGCCTGAGAGAATAACCAAGCCTAGCCCAAGAGATTAAGCCTGTCTATAGCAGCAGGGATAAAGGAGACCCTGGCACGCCGCGTTCTGGTCTTGGGCATCCTAAAACGGCGTCCAGATGGAAGGAGGTCAAACTCCTTATAAAGTGGGTGGTCAGGACAGTCAATAATAAGTTTAGCTTTGGTCCATATTCGCTTGAGATAGATGTCCTGAAGCTGGGCTTGCTGCACCCCGATCACCTTGCTTGCCACTTTGGTAAGCCTTGCTAGCCTGTTTTTGTTGGACAGGGTGAGAAATCCAAACCAGGCCACACAACAATAAGTAAGAACAGACTCGATAAAACATTGATAGAATAAGGTCATTAAGATATTGCAGACTTTGAATGAATTCAATTTTCTTAAAAAGAACAGGCGCTGCTGAACCTTTTTACATACTACATCTGTATTTGCTTCAAAACTCAGCTTATTGTCAATGAGAGTCCCTAAATATTTATATTCTGATACAATCTCAACCTCTTTGTCCTGAATGATTGTCCGAGGAATGATAGGTTGGGATTTTCGGAAATCAATAAGCATGTCTTTTGTTTTTAGCACATTGATTGACAAGAAGAAATCATTGCACCATGTTATAAAATCATCTACCACAGTACCATGCTCAGTTTCACTGTCCTTTAAAAGACTTATTATGACAGAGTCATCAGCGAACTTCAGGATATGCCTGTTCTCATATGTACTCCTACAGGAGTTTGTGTACAGAATAAAAAGCAGTGAGGACAGGACACAGCCCTGTGGGGAACCCGTTGAAGACAATAACTTAGATGATAACACACCATTGACTCTCACACATTGTGATCGATCTAACAAAAATTAGATTCACTCATCAAACTCATCAAATACACAATCCAACAACTCCACAACGCTCTGGTGGACAAGTTGTGACCTGCACAATCACCACGCTATGAGATAATAACACAACGTTACCAGACAGAGTTGTTTTAGAGGGAAATTCATGCAAAACCGCTGATGCGCGTTGCCTTCAGGGACAGTTTTTCATCAAGCAGTCTCTGTATTTACCTCTGAAACAACTCTGTCTGGTAACATTCTGTTATTATCTCATAGCGTGGTGAATGTGCAGGTCACAACTCATCCACCAGAGTGTTTTGGAGTTGTTGGATTGTGTATTTGATGAGTTTGATGAGGGAAACCAAGAAATCCCATGAGGTTTTGCATGAATCTATGACTATAGGGATTATGGCAATGGGCCAATTTGCCAAAATGTTGAACTGTCCCTTTAAATATATAAAATTCAAAAGTTCTTTGAGAAGCAGATGAAATGTAAGAACCAAAAGTTTAAAAGGCCTGCCTCCTTGCTCAACCATAATGGCAAGAATTGCTGGACAATCTTTGGTCTAGAAGTTGATTTTTTCTTTTATTACACTTTATTTTTGGGTAAAATAAATCCCAGTTGGACTTAAGGACCAGGACAACTATCTTTATAAAGTATTCTCGGCTGTGAGCAAGAAGGCCATTACACGGAAATGGTTGCAGACAAATCTGCCATGAAGGAACGACTGCATCACCATTAATAACGAAATACAATGCATGGAAAAACTCTCCCTAAGACACAAAGTACTGGGAAGGGCAGACTTCATATTCTTTGACATGTAACTCATTGTCAACCTGTCTGTTCGCTTATATTCTCTATTTTTTGTTCTTTCTTTCTTTATTTTTTTGTTTCTTTTTTTTATTGTTGGAAAAAAGAAGTGAAAACTTAAATAAAAAGAAAGTTTCACAGAACCAAAAGTGTGTGTGTGTGTGAGGTTGAAGAAGCAGCATCAGAAGAAAGATGTGAAAACCTGCAGCGGCCGTTACTACGTGTGCTTGTCTGTGTGTGTGCTAGTGTGTGAGTGTGATGTCGTTCAAGATTGATTGCCGTAACAACCAAATCCGTCAGACGTGGTGTCCGTGGGAGTGTCGCGCTGGGAGGAACGGGGGGGTTCTGTGTCGTATGTAGCTACATCCAATTAACTAACGCAATCAGGCACGTTGATGAATGGATTAACACGTAATTGCTTCAGAGGCGGGATCCCCAATTGAATTATTCATGCTGGGCAGAAAGGCAAATGTACTGTATGTTTCTCTGAGATTACAGCATGTGTGTGTGTGTGTGTGTGTGTGTGTGTGTGTGTGTGTGTGTGTGTGTGTGTGGCACTGATGGAAAGTGACTGTAACTGTGTATTAGTGGAGAAGAAACAGGAGAAAAGAAATAAACGTGTCACCTGAACACCTGTTAAAGTGATAGTTCAACATTTTGGCAAATTGGCCCATTGCCATAATCCCTATAGTCATAGCAGTAGGTTCGTTACCTTTAATTGTCAGTGCAATTGTATTTTTAGAACGGCGGAGCAGAGCCGCGAGCTGCTCAGAGCTACGCTACGCTACGGAGGCTAATGGGATTTCTTGGTTTCCCTCATCAAACTCATCAAATACACAATCCAACAACTCCACAACGCTCTGGTGGACAAGTTGTGACCTGCACATTCACCACGCTATGAGATAATAACACAACGTTACCAGACAGGGTTGTTTTAGAGGGAAATTCATGTAAAACCACTGATGCACGTTCCTGTCGAAGGCAGTTTTTCAGCAAAAAGTCTCTGTATTTACCTCTAAAACAACTCGTTTCGAGCATTGTGGAGTTGTTGGATTGTGTATTTATTATTATTATAACCTTTATTTAACCAGGTTTGTCCCATTGAGATCCAAGATCTCTTTTGCAAGAGAGACCTGGCCAAGAATGACAGCAGAGTTTCAACACATAGTCACATTAATTAAAAACATAAAACAAACAAACAAAACAAAAAACAAAATTGAATTTAAAAAAAAAAAAAAAAAAGCCTGGATGTGATGGAATTTATCATGGACTTGAATACATTCAGAGATACCAGACTTTGGAGTTTGAGCTCTGACTGCAAACTGTTCCATGTACTAGGAGCAGAGAATCTAAAAGCTTTCTTCCCCATTTCTGTTCTCACCTTAGGAACAGTAAAATGACAAAAGTTAGCCAAGATTAGAAGGGATGATAAATAAGATGGAATCATCTCAAGAATGGCCTTGTAAATCAGCACATACCAATGGCCGAGCCTGCGCACATATAAAGATGGCCAATTTACTTTACTGTACAAGACACAATGATGATGTATTTGATGAGTTTGATGAGATAAACCAAGAAATCCCATAATGAGCCTCCATTGCGTAGCTCTGAGCAGCTCGCAGCTCTGCTCCGCCGTTCTAAAAATAGCTTGCACCGACAATTAAAGGTAACGAACCTACTGCTACGACTATAGGGATTACGGCAGGGGTCTCAAACTCAAATGAGCTGGGGGCCACTGCTGGCACTGTCATCTCAGTGGAGGGCCACTAAAGTTTTCAAGACGAATATTAAAAAAAAATCACAAATATTTCTGAAAACGGGGTCTATTTTCAAATATTGTACGATAATTAGGGCTGTCAAACGATTAAAATTTGTAATCCTTTAATTTCCTGAGTTAATCACATAGTATTTTTCTTTTTTGCTTGAAATACCAGCAAGATGAATGGAAAGCATTAGAAACATCCAGATCTGGACGTTTCTTATGCTTTCCATGCTTTCCAAATACCATTTTCATGGTATTTGGTATTATCAGCTGTCAGAGAGAGAGAGCAGCCTCGTTTGGTGACAAGAAGAACAAGTTCTCTAGTGTAGGAACATGAGGAGAAAAAACATATGCAAGTTTTCTGCATCATAAGACCCCCCCCTCCCACACGCACACACACACCACCCCCCTCCACCCCTCCCTCCATCCCTCCCTCCCTCACCAGGCTGAATGAACGGGAGATTGGGGGAAAAAAAAAAAAACTCGCTAGTCGAAGCGGCAGCTCTACGTCGCGCACAACCACAACAACAGCAACAACAGCAACAGCAACATGTTGCAGTGGGATTATCCCTGTTTGTGTATGAGACACCGGGACCACGGGGCAGAGCGAGTCCTCACAGTGCAAATGTACGACCGTCAGTGTGACGTGCAGAGCGCAGCAGGACGACTCCTCAGTCCATGAGTTTCATATCTGGCCGGATCATGTGAATCCAGCTGCAGAAATATCCGGAGGACGGGAGCGTCGCGCTAACCATAGTAACTCACACACACAGACACGCACACACAGCCTACCTGTGATCACGTCTGGAGAAGGCAGCTTCTCTGTTTCCCCCAACTACGGAGGCCCGAGGTTAGCGCATTAATTGCGCATAAAAAAAAATAGGGCCGTTAAAAGCATTTTGCATTAAGGCATTAACTTTGACAGCCTTTCCTACTTTTCACGTCAAGACGCGGGCCAGATGTAGGGGGGCCGCGGGCCGGATGTGGCCCCCGGGCCGGGAGTTTGAGACCCCTGGATTATGGCAATGTGCCAATTTGCCAAAAATGTTGAACTATCCCTTTAACTGTGTCCCAGAGCCACTGCCACTAAGGATCAGATCAACATATCCCAAGATGCACTGCACACCGAGCCAGTGTTGTGTTAAAACCAGAGGCTTTGGGAGAAAAAGTTGTATTGTATTATCATAGTTGCTAAGTAACAGGAGACTTTGTGATGCAGTGTGAACCGAAGCTGCACAATTAATCACCATGTAATCAATCATCATAAAATAACAATATGGCCAAGGTTAATATCCAAACCACAGGAGCTGCAAAAGCTTTTTTTTGACAAAGATAAAATGAGTCACAACATCGTTGGGTACTGTCAACGCTGTAAATGTTGTGTTGCTATGGGGAACAACAAAAATAATCAATTTCTAAGTGGAAAAATGACTCAAAAGTGAACGTTTACTCTGAAATATAACACAATATCTGCTCATATAATCACTATTTTATGTTTTTTTACATATTGTGCAGCCTGTTGCTCTTGTATAAATATGTTTTTCAGATTTATTTGTCACTTATTCTTTAGTTTACATTGTTGTGTGCAGGATTAACAGACCTGAACGAACCCTCCATCAAACACCTGCTGCTGGAGAAGTGATGCAGGTCGGAGAGATGCAGTCGTCCCGACAATAACTACAACAACATCCAGCACACGAGTGGATTTCGTGAGCGTGATTTCACAGCTCATTTGACACGGGGTCATTTTTAGTCCTTTACAGCTTCCTACTGTACATGGATCTTTGCTCTGTCTTCCTGCAGAACAATGAGACGTTTCTTTAGCTTTAAATCAGCCACAATGAGCTCCGTTATACGATGAGCAGTCGGCCGGTCATGTGAGAGCCGGTCGTGGTTTTTTACTCTTTAATCATGTTGCGGATATTTCAAAGTAAAAGCACGACTTCAGTTATCTGTGTGTGTCTTAAGATAACACATCTTTCTGCTCATAAATTATCATATATATATATCTACAGTGTGTTTTCCCTGTTTGGAGACATATGGGATTCTCCTGCTGCTCCTCTCTCCGTCTGCATGTAAACATATGTCATGTGCAAATATTTTTCCATATATTTAAATGGCCTCGGCTCTCGGGGGCCGACACGATAACATGCACATGTAAATGTAAATGAAAACGCGCCGTGCATGCATGGGCCCGGTCTCGGTCTCGTTCATCTCTCCCCACCTTGGCAGCTGGTGCACTCGCAGCTGTGAATGACGGGCAGGACGACGGGCTCGCTCTCGCCGCTCTCGCACCGCAGGCTCAGGAAACGCACGGGGGTGTCGGGGTCCAGGCGGTAGCTGCAGCACTCGCACACCGACTGGAGGTACGGCTCCTGAGTGGAGAGAGAGAGGGAGAAAAAGAGAGAGGTTAAATTACTGGAGGAGGAGAGAGAGGCTAAAAGAAGAGAGGAGGTGAAACGAGACCAATTAGGAGACTGGAAGAAGAGAAGGAGAGGGTGAAATTAGGAGGTTGCGAGTCAACATGAGAGAGAAGAGGAAAAGGAAGGAGGAGAGGAGATAATAGAGATGAGTTTTTTTTTAAAGGGGAAACGCCAACATTTTTTTTTTCGTGTCTTGCCTCACTCCCGAGTCCATGACCAGCAGATAGACACCATCCTTTCGACTGTGCGTGCAGTAACAAGGGAGATAGAGCCGTATCGCCCGTAATTAGCTTAGCTCAAACGCTGGAAGTGTACTATAGGTAGTGTTAGCCTGCCTCAGAAGCTGATTTCATTTTAGCTCTAAACTCTGTAAATATATCATTTTGTCGACATTTTTAGGCGAGAAAGTAGCCGTTTAGATCAGCAGTGTGTCGTTAATTTGTCTAAATACCAGCTGTTTACAATTTTGTTGGGACGAATTCAGCGCTACTCAAGCTAGCCGTTGTGACCAACGCACTTCCAGTTACTTTCACAAAATAAAACACCCATTGCCCTTTACATACAGAAAACCATGACGATAGAATTTGTGCTTTTACTTTGAAACAGGAAGCTAACCTACCCTCGATGTAGCTAGCTTGAACCAAAATAAACCGTCTTTGCTTGAACCCTCCGTTTTGACCGATCTCGTCCCGTTAGCGGCATTTGACCGCTCAAGATGCCTTACCGGAGAGTTTTATCAGCTCTGAGACGAAGATCGGCCCGCCGGTTTCCGTTTAGAGTTGCTGAAGAGTTTCTCTGATGACTTTAGGTAGGAGGCAGGCTAACACTACCCATACACTTCCAGTGTTTGAGCTAAGCTAATTACAGGCGATACGGCTCTATCTCCCTTGTTACTGCACGCACAGTCGAAAGGATGGCGTCTATCTGCTTGTCATGGACTCGGGAGTGAGGCAAGACACGAAAAACAAAAAAAAATGTTGGCGTATCCCTTTAAGGAGGTGGAAGAGAAACCGATGCAGGAAGAAAAACACAAAACAGTAGCAGAGACGTTAAAGGAGAGAGAGGAGACTTAGAAATGTTTGACAAACACACAGAGAGCGACGCGGGAGGATTCGTGTCCATGTGATGAATCAAATCCAATATTCACTCCTCTCTTGTTTGTTTGTTTGTGTTTGTTCTTCATCAACACCTGAGGGAAATATCTGGAAACATCTGTCTCCTGCAGCAGCTGGATGAACGAACCACAGCCAGGAGCAGGTCGTGACACCACAACGACCTGCTGTTTAATTAATTTTCAGGGGGAATCAGGTTTATTATTGAGGGTTTCTCATCTTTATTAATTTGTTTGGTTTTTTTAAAGGGATACTTCACCCAGAATCGATAATTCACCAATCATCTACTCACCGTCATGCCAAGGAAGGGTTTGGAGAACTTTCGGAGTCATCAAAACGCTTTATTTTCATATAATGGCGGCGGATAGAGTTCACTTTTGAATGGTCCAAAACACACACTATGAAACATCCGGATACCTCCATACTGCTCGTCTGTACTGACCCAAGTGTCCTGAAGCCGCCACATGAAAAAGTTGTTCGGAAAAACTTAATTTGATTTCTGTTTTTATCCTTGTTGTAGCAGTAACTCCCAGTGTGTCTCCAAACCCTTCCTTGGCATTACATGGCGGTGAGTAGAAAACTGGTGAATTATCGATTTTGGGTGAAGTATCCCTTTAAAATACAAAAAGCAGCTTCGGTGCAGAGACAGAGTCTGAACTCATGTGTTCAATTAGTGCAGGAAAAGACCTGAAAGAGGAAAAAAACTCAAACGACACCTTCAACTTCTGTGAAAAATAGCAGCTATTAGAGCTTCACACACTCTGGCTGCTCCACAGTGTGTGTGTGTGTGTGTGTGCATGGATATTATTCCTGATCAATGAGATGGGAACTTCTCAGCGCTGCCAAGTCACTGGTTACCACGGTGCCCCCCCCTCCCCACCTCCCCCCTTGTTGCCACAGTAACAGGAGGTAATGACACATTTGGCTGAGCTGATGTTTTATTTTTACTAATCTCCCAGCGTGATGATGATGATGACTGACTCTATTTTTACTGTAGACGTATGGATGCCAAACAAGTCGCCATGGTGACGAGGTGATGATGAGCTCGCCGTCTTACGAGGATGAAAAGGAAAGAAAGGAAGAAAAAAAAAACACAGAAACTAAACATGAACATGCACGTGAGCTCCAACGACGTCTATATTTAGCTCATCGGTGACTCGGCTGATGAATTATGTAGCGGCGTGTACCTGTCCCCTCCTCGTGCCACGTGCTGCGATTACAGCTGCTAACAGCTGCAGCTCCACTGATCAGATAATCACGGCGCCTTGTTGTGGTTACGGAGCAGGTGTGCACCGAGCGTTGGACTTGATTTTGATTTTGTTTTTGCAAAAACACAGTTAACACCTGCACGATGCTCGCTGCTGGTTGGTTGGTTGGTTGGTCGGTCGGGGTCACGCTTCAGGAGGAAGACAGATGGGCAATTTGTCTGCACGGCCACAACCACAGCAGCAGCAGCAGCAGTAATCCTGATTGTTTTTTTTTTCTGTGCACGCTGTCATTAACAACCCGCAGCTTTGTGAGGATTTAAAGTGGACGAAATTGTTCTGTTACTTTTTGCCACTTTGCATCGACACGTTGGTGATTTTTTTAAGTCTGACGGACACTTGTAATGATGTGAACGCTGCAGAAACGGCTCGGAGCTGCCTGTAGAGATACTGTCCGTGTGTGTGTGTGTGTGTGTGTGTGTACCTCCAGGATGACGTCGGTCCTGGACAGACAGCGCCCCCTGCAGAAGCTGACCTCCACGTTGTCAAGCCGACAGTCTCCCTTGGTGATGTTCCTGACCTGCACGTAGCGACGACACTCGGGCTCGCCTGGAGGGAGAACGACAGAGCGAAGGACAAAGTGGAGGGAGAAGGTGAATATGAAAAACCAGAGGAGTTTTTCTATCTTTCTTTCTTCTTTTTATACTTTGAATGAAAACGAAGGAGGAAGAGACAGCCGGAGAGACGGAGAGTTTCTTCCTGAGAACACAGTGACATTGTCGTCTGACATTTCCTCCACTGGGAGAGCGATTAAAGCTCAGTAATGTAATCTCTCACTAATTGAGCTCTGCAGCAGTTGGTTATTAGCCTCCTATAAAATCAGATACAGAACAGTCAAACCTGATCATATGGTTCAACATGAAGCCTCTGTGATGTTTATATGTTCATGATCATACTATATTTGCATTTAAAAGTCACTTATCTTCCTGATATTAAAGCTAAATTAAATGCAAACTGTTTTTCACTTGCACTTTTATTCTATTCTAAATATACCGGTGATATAAATGTAATTTCTGGACTTTTCTTGATGTGGATTTTATGTTTCTGTGTTGCTCCAACCTGGAAGAGGCTTCCTGCAGACCGGACAGCAGCTGCCTGGTTCCTCCACCTTCACCTCCCCCTGAGAGAGAGAGAGAGGACATGTTTCATTTATATAATAATATCTAAACCAGTCTAAATGATAAACTGTGTGTGTGATTGCAGCTCAGAAGGCAAATAACGCCACAATCAACAGGAATATTTTCACCCACAAAACATAAAATGTCTCTGAAACAGAATAATTTGAAACATACAGTAACATGTCAGAAAAACCAGAACATCCCAGAACATCTTCATCCTACATACGACCTGTTGTGACACCAAACATCCCACTCACCTGTTTCATGTTGTGGCTGATCGGTGGTTATGAAAAACACAGAGTAAAATTTAGATATCTGGATTTAAAGAAGAACATCTATACAGTATGACACATTTCTATGTAAATTACAGTTATTATCTATTTATTTTGCACAAACATATCATTTAAAACAGCATGGACAATCATCATGACTGGGATGTGCAAAGGGGAGGTATGAAACCCAAAAGGGCTTATATAAAAACCTCACCCACATATTCAAAAACCAAATTTGTTACAGTAATTTAGTAGACCTACTGTAGTATTAGAGAAAAACATACAGAAACAAGAAGCCTGACATACTTTCTCCCCTGAGCAGCCCGATGTGTGTGTGGTTAGCTGGTATATATAACTTAAAGGCTGCAGTGTGTCGCAGTCACATAGGATGTTTACTTCGTCAGGTCATCTTACCAAACACCTCATAATGTGCACTAATAGCGCTGCCACAAAACCTATAACTGGGCCGTCAGCTGTAGTCTACACCACGCTCACGTTTTACAGTGAAAATGCAATTAGCAATAATTTCCGTGTTACAGTTCGTCTGTCTGGTTTTCATGCACGTGTCTGTCTCTTGCAGAGGCAGGGGCGTGTCTAGATGGATCATGTGACCAAGGGAAGCCACTAGCCAGGTCATCTCATTTATCTAAATTATGATTATTATTATTATTTGTTAAATATAACACACACTTTGGGCATCAAGGGGCCTTTGGGCAGGTGCTCCATCACCCATCGCTCCCCCCTCTGCACGTGCCTGATGTTAAAATATGTTGAACCATATTTACTAAAAAAATCTGTTATCTATAGAGCAATAACTCTGTGGAATAATCTACTTCACTACCTCTGTTGAACTGAAAGCAAACAGGTGTATAAAAAGAAATTGAAATCCTATTTTATATGAGCTGTACACGAGTAAGAGTGGTTCCATTTCGCTGTCTCTGCTAAGATTTGTGGAAATTTTCTGATGTTTGTTTTAACTTTTTAACATTTAGTATATTGTGATTGACTGTAAATGTAAATGTATGATATGTTGAGGATGTGACATTCTTGTGTATATTCTTTGTTGTTCCTCGTGGACGCCAGGAAGACTAGCTGGCTACTAAGGTACCAGCTAATGGGGATCCTTAATAAACAATGAATGATGTTTTTTTGTTTTTTTTACTTGAGACCAATCAGCCACAACATTAAAACTGGAGCTTTAAAGCAGAAGTAAGCGATATTTTTGTGTTAATATAAGTCTTAAATAGTTATATCTTCCGACAGCATCACTTACATAGAGTGTTTGGACCGAAACACGGGTCTGTCAGTCCCTCTGCTCTGCTCTGAGCCGAGGAGAAAACATTTCTTGTATCCTACAAGTTTTATCCAATGAGGAGAGAGAACGGCATAAAGGGGCGGTCCTCTCTGTGTGTGCAGCCAAGGGATGCGCCAGAATGTGGTGACGTAGGGACGAGGACCAATAGATCCATGACGAGGGCGGGGGCTGCTAACTCCATCGGCTGACAAGACGTTATGGTGCGTTCAAGGCAACTCGTAACTTGTGTTTTTCCAACCTGTGAAGTCGTACCAGTTCGATCTGGTACGAGTTCACGGGTCAGAAGTTACGAGTGGCCGTTATAGTCACTTTCACAGGTAAAACAGGTCGGAGAAACATGAGTGGGTTGCCTGGAACGCTACAAAGTCGTAAGTCGTGACTTGAAGCTGTAATTTACGGTTTCAAAAGCCTGCCTGGAACGCAGCATTAGCCAAAACGACCGGATCGCTTACTTCTACTTTAAGTGTTGCAGCTGAACAACGGAGCAAAACTGACAAAGACTGAGAGTCCTGCTGGTTTCCAGTTGAGGTCTCTAACTGGGACATGAGATGATGATGATGATGATGATGATGAGAGGAGAGATAGACGAGGTATAAATACATATAAATATCCTGGTGCCGTCCTCCTGACACGAGAAGTGACGGAGTGATGAGAGGACGGAGAGAGAGAGAGAGAGAGAGAAACTAAGTGAAGAGGAACAGAAACAGAAAGGAGGAGAAAAGTGAGACAGAGACCAAAAATAGAGAGAGAGAGGGAGGACGAGCAGCCAAAGAGTGAAACCACTGAGGAGGAGACGACGTCCAGAGAGAAGCAGGGTGTCCCGGACAGCAGCTGAGAATAGCTGCTGTTAGAGCGCACACACACACACACGCACACACACGCACACACACACACACACACACGGTTCACCCTGAGGACTTCTCCTCCTCCCACTCCTCTCTCTGCCTGCAGCCTCCCCTCAGGGATGGAGGAGCCCACTCACTTAAAGGGTGGGAGGTCACCACGACGACCACTTTGAGAGGCCCTGAGCTGAGTGTGTGTATTTGTGTGTGTATGTGTGTGTATAATGTTGTGGTCATTTCAGAGAGGGAGAGAAAAAAAAAAGCTTCACTCGGCATTTTAAACACTGTGTCCACAAGGAGGTCGGAGAATCTGAAATATGTCTGACACCAAGAAGAAATGTGTGTGTGTCTGTGTGTGTGTGTGTGTGTGTGTGTGTGTGTGTGTGTGTGAGGAAAAACAAGCTGATAGCTTTTATCACCAGATATAATAATACCGACACGACACCGACACCCGCTCCGGTATATTTCACCCTGAGCAGCAGCAGCAGCAGCAGCGTGTTGTGAGATCTCAGCTCTTAAACAGTCGAGCCGAGTCGTTAAGAGTAAAGCTGAGTCATGAATAACAGAGCGGCTCTGACAGTAACCAATTCTCGGCCTGTCAGCGAAGGGAACACGGTGCATTAAATGACCTTTTCATATTGGCTGGGGATGAGGAGAGCTTCTCACCGAGGCATAACTTAGTGCAGCCGGGTGGGAGGAGGGGATGTGAGGGATTTGAGAATGTGAACACAAATAAGTTTATGTATCTCCCACTGAGACACGGAGGACCTGAACGCACCGCAGGTGCAGAGAAAGTGGGCGGGGCCTCGGATGTAAGCAGGTTTTTATTTTATTTTTACCTCGACCTCGGTGCTAAAGATATAAAAAGTCGGGTTTTTACTGTGTCAAGGAGGAAACAGTCGACTTCTCTCCACAGAGGAGACGAAGAACAAAAACACATTTTCTCACTTACGTCCTGCGGATTTTACAGATGCAGGAAGTTTTTTCTTTCTCTCCAGAGTTTTACAGACTCAAAAGTTTGAATCTTTTAAAGCAGCGTTTTGTTTTTTCTTCCCTCTTTTAAACAAGAAAATGTTTTTAGGTAGAAAAAAAAATGTAAAGTTCTGCTTCTTTCTCAGGAGATATAATAATTTAGCATCTTTTAAAAAGACAGTGGAGTTTAATAGTTTTTCATTTCACACATCTGAATGTGGTAAATTAAGTGAGAAAGTGGGTTTTTTCCCCATTGAATATATATCATTGATTGTATTTATTGATTTGTGTCTGTTTATATTCTTATTCCACTGTCAGAGGGTCAGAGTGGATGTTTTTCTTCACTGTTAAAAGATGCAAAATAAAGTTTTGTTTTTATTTACCCAGGTGGCTTTAGGAGGAGAAAACAAAAAAAAAATCCTCATTAAATATGAATTCATTCTTGTTGTACTGTAGAGGAAGATGTTTTAGTACCAAACAGAATTTACTCCGTTTTTAAATATAAATATCTCAACAGAGCTCAGCACAGTGACATCTGTGTCGTTACTGGGTCTA
Organism: Trachurus japonicus; assembly: GCF_045865225.1. Lineage (NCBI taxonomy): Eukaryota > Metazoa > Chordata > Actinopteri > Carangiformes > Carangidae > Trachurus > Trachurus japonicus. Next base: position 4,501,606 of record NC_140926.1, read on the forward strand.
AATGTTTATTCGTTTTGTATTTTGCTTTATTTCCACATTAACGACGACGATCACCTCAGTCTCACATTTAGAGGTCTGAACCATGATGTTCAAAAGTTCCTTTGTTTCTAGCAGAACTTGTTTCCTGATTGTTTTAGGACTTTGTCATAAATCGTAGAGCAGGATGTGTCACAACTATTGATCCTGTAGATCGTGACTAGTTTCAGATCTAGTGTTCATCCCTCCTTCCTCCTGTGTCTCTGCAGAGCTGCAGACCGTCGGAGTTTATCTGGGACCAAATGTTTCCACCTGGGACGGACGGACGACACAAAAGCCGATTCATATTTTATGTGGAGTTTATTTTCTCCCTCCTCTGCCTCTGGTCGTACACTGTGTGCATCCATAATTGACTGTTCAGGTCACCGTTTACCTCCCGCTGCTGCATTGTCTGTCTACGCGACAAAGAAGGCAAAGTGAGGTTTATTCTGTCGAGTGGCTGCAACAAGATAAAAACTTTTGGCTACAGAAGAAACTACAGTACATCCTGTTTATGGTGCCAGTCATTTCAGCTTTGGAATTGATGCACTATGGATGAAGTCTGTGTGTGTTTGTGTCTGTGGCGTTAGAGCAGAGAGAGTTCAGGCCTGTGGGAGGGAGCGGACAGGCAGGTATCGATCTGCTGCAGCCAGAGACCTGCAGAGAACATCCCACACATCCTGAGGGGGAGAGCAGAGCGTCTATAACACCTCGCTCAGAGTAATTGAGATGTTTGTGACCGACCGGAGAGTCTGTGTGTGTGAACTGCAGCACCTCAGGGAAACAAAACAGCAGCAGCTCAATGGACTGATGGAAGAGTGAGCGTGACTCTGTGAGAACAATCAGACTCAAAGAGACGAGGTTTTACGGTTCAGACGCTGCTCATACAGTGAAATATCGTAATGTTTCAGGTTAACTACAAACACATCGTCCTGTTTAGTTCAATACCAGATCACAAGACGGCAGAATAAACTATATAAAATGGTATTTGGAGGGTAAAGTTTTGGATCTAGGTTTAGATTAGAGTTCAGCTGAGTTCAGATTTCATGTTATGATCTCATATTAGATCTCTGCAGGCAGAATTAAAGTCATAAAATGTTCATTGTACATGCATTGAGTCATGAATTAGTGTGTTTGGTCTCTAAACATCGTTCTCTAATGAAAAGATCCTCACAGGGATTCCCAAACTGTGGCTCACAAGCTGCCGCTAGGGCTTGCGTGACATGAAAAGGGTAAAGGCAGCGGCACAGTGTTATATTTTACTAATAACAGGGTTTCCCCGCCTATCTAGGGGCGCTTGTGCTTGTTTTTTCCTGCTTCTCCCTCTGGTGTTGGTTCAGATCCCGGTTCCCCCTCGGGCTGTGTCTCTCCCGACTGTTTCAGGACCGCTGACTTGTATCATCAGAACAGACATGTCTTTTGATTTTCAGCCGTCTTTCATATTTAATAGAGCGCGGTGTGGACGTGTGCATGGTATGAGGGAAGCCTTTGCCTTTTTTTCATGTGCCGAGCATTGGGCAGGAATTTTCAAAAAAGTTTGGGAACCGCTGCTCTGGAAGTGAGACGGGAACTGATGTAATTCCTTGCACAAAATGCAAAAAAGGACTCATTTTTAAAATGAGTGAACGAAAAATGTAAATTTAGAAGGGTAGGCAAAATAAGCTGATGCTTCAGCCTACACCTTTTTGGTCAAAGTGCATTTAATTGCTTGTTGTGTTTTTGTTCTGTTCTGTTTTGTTTTGTTTTTGCCTTGCCTTGCCTATGTTTTGTTTTGTATCTATACTTTTATATTTGCCAACTGTATTTGTTTTTACAAAGACCGAAATAAACACACTAAACTAAACTAAAATCAGACAAAAACAATTGCTCCATGTTGGAACAAAGATATTTGTTGAGAAAAAACATAAACAACATGAGAGAAGGAATAGATCGGTGAACATGGGAAGTATGGAAGTATGTCTGTTCTAAAGAGAGTTGGAGGTCGGCGATATGATATTTATTCCGACTGACAGCGGAGAAATGAAAACGTGGGTAACAGAGCTGCGTGTATTGTAATAACCTGACATCCTGACTCATGTTATTTATCCGGTCGGCTGCAGGGCGTCGAGCCTCCGTCCTCGTGTGTTTGAAGAGGTCAGACTCAGTGAGTGGTGTTAGATCTGTCTCTGATCAGAAGCTTTAAACACCGACTTTAAGCGTTAACATCGTGTCGTCTCGCTGCAGCTTTAGACAGTCAGGTTAGGAGATGTGTTATTATGTCGGCGTATATGCGTGTGTGTGTGTCTCACCTCTTCACAGTGAAGTGGAGGACACCTCAGCTGGCACAGTTTCTTCCCGTTGACACAGCGGCACGACGAGCAGCCCTCCTCCCACTCTGATCCTGCCTGGCTCACACACACACACACAGGCACACACACACACACACATAGACACACACACAGACACACAAACGATATTCATAGTCACTTTCCAGACTCCTAAAATACAGGTGCTGTCATCGAGCCTCAGCAGCTTGTTCTTATTATCATTTCCTTCATGCACGTTCACATTAAAACTAAAAAGGATCTGTTTCCTCTAAAGTCCTGCATGGCTGGTACTCTGCAGAAACTAGAACACACACACAACCACACACACTATTATGATTATTATTATTATTATTATTATATATTCTGAGTCCGTGTTAGCTTTGGGAATCATTAGCAGTGCTTTTACCCGTATAAAATCACCCACTTGGGAGTTGCCTTTGTTGCTCACACTGAACCGTTTGGCAAAATAATCACGAGGCGGTTGATTAGAAAATCGTAGAAAGTCTTTATATGGACATTAGTCATCTGCAGCCGACACACACACACACACACACACAACACACGCACACACACGGAGAGAGAGGAGGACTGAGGGAGAATGAAGAGGATGAAGAGACTTATAAGTCCTGTAAAGAAAGTAGAGGAGACGTGGAGAGCGACGAGGAAACAAGGAGCCGATGAAACGAGGGAGCGACAGGTCCGACGAGGGGGTGGGGGGGTTACGACCTCTTGTCAGTGTTTGATTAATTCTTATAATCCCATAATATCCCCTCCCTCATTAATAATTCCTGGCAGGCTTGCCCGGTCGCGGTTCGAGCTCCGAGCTTTTTTTTCCCCTCTTCTTTCTACGGCACTTCCTGCATAATTGATGCGGCCGAGGGGTTGGAGAGGCTTAGTGGTGTAATGTGGCCCGAGGGGCACGTCACTCATCTTCTAATAGGAGTAAATAACACAATGGGAGTGAATGGGAGAGAGGGAACGTAAACAAGCACAAAGAGGAGGGTTAGGGGCAGCAGATGTCAGGTGGTTACCTACATACCTACCTGTGGCATGCAAACATATGGGAACCTCTGGTCCAAATGTCTGTTAATGTGAAACAGTTCAGCAAGTGGAGGATGAAATGATCTCCAAAAGGCATGAAGTTAAACTTTTTTTCAACTTCAATATTTTAATCGATATTAGTGTATTATTTTTTTGAAAAAGGGAAACAAAGCAGCAGCCTGCAGAAGAACAGGAAACCCAGGAGACTTGAGCTCTCAGAGAACTTTGACCAAGGTATCAGACAAGATATTTACTATTTACAAGCTGTAATAGTTTCCAAAGGGGGGCTACTAGGTACTGGGGATGCACCTGAACCTGAATACGTTATTCAGAAGTACACAAATAATGTTTTTGATCCAGGATTGTTTTTCTGCCCGAAGTTTCTTCTCATTATTCTAAAGAAAAAGAAACGTTTGGATGTGTGTTATGAGCCAACTACAAGAGATTAAAACAAAACGGAACAAAAAAAAAACCATGTTGGCACGTGTTTTGAGACAATTACATCCATGCACGAGACATTGCCACAGTTTGTGCTTATGTAATCGCAGAGGAGCAACAGCACGTGACTCTGGTTCACACTCCAACACAGTGGGTGGCGCTAATGCACCTTAACAGGAAAAGAAGCAGCTATAAAACGGTGCATACATTTTTTTGAGTGTCACAACCTCACCAAACGACTCGTTTCACTACCAGAAGTTGATCCATTCAGTCTGATTACGAGCTGCATGATTAAATTATTTTATTCCCTTTCTAGATAGGCAGAAGTTAACTTGGCGGAAGTTTCTAGTGCGCCCACTTCTGGTTTCTTCCCAAATACGAATAACGAACAAAGTTTTTTTTAAAAGCCTGAATCTGAACTCAAATACAAATAGTGTACTGGCTGTAGTGTACACCCTGACTAGGTATAACTATGCAGGAGGCCCAGACCTTTGCTGCAGGCCTTTTTCCTTTTCTGTCAGTTTGAAAATGTAGAAGATGAAAATAAAAAAAACTAATCATATTGTTTAAAAACTAAAGGGAATGTGTCATCTGTAACTTTATGTCTTTTGGAGATCATTTCATCTTTGACTTGGCTTTAACTGTTCACATTAACAGACATTTTGACCAGGGGTGCCCAAACTCTTGCATAATGCCACTGTACATGTGTGTGTGTGTGTGTGTGTGTGTGTGTGTGTGTGTGTGTGTGTGTGTGTGTGTGTGTGTGTGAGTGTGTGTGTGTGTGTGTGTGTGTGTGTGTGTGTGTGTGTGTGTGTGTGTGTGTGTGTGTGTGTGTGTGTGTGTGTGTACCTGTCGTAGGACGCCCTGGTCGCTGCAGGGGCAGAGGGCGGGGATCACACAGCTGCCCTCGGTGTCGCGGTACAGCCCGTCCTGACACACGCAGCCCTGCACGGAGCGACTGCAGTTCACAGCAGAGGAGGAGGAGGAGGAGGAGGAGGAGGAGGAGGAGGAGGAGGAGGAGGAGGAGGAAGAGTAAATGTCCTGACAGCTCCTCTCACACGGCGGCACCTCCACCTCCTCCGTCTCACCCCTCCCTGTCCCCCTCCTCCACTGCTCCCCCTCAGGGCAGGCTGCACACCGAGGAGGAAGAGGAGGAGGAGGAGGAAGAGGAGGACAGGTGAGAGATGGTGGGATGATAAAAGGTGGGGGAAATTGAAAAAATGGAGATGATTCGATGATGAATTGGAGGGAAGGGGGAGGGGGGAGTGAGAAGGAGGTGTGGACAGAAGATCTGTGCATTAGGAGCTTTAATATAAATCATCATGACACTTTATATATATATATATATTTTTTTTTTTCACCTCCTGCTGTGACATTTAACACTTTAAAAGACTTTGATCTCACAGACTGCACTGCACTAAGACAGGAACTAAACCCGGTATCTACGGTAACACCACCTCGCTGACATTTACTCATTTACATATTTTTATTTTCTGCTACTTTCTACTCCACAATATGTATGTTGTGACAGCTTCGGTTACTGGTTACTTAAAATATTTTTTTATTATAACAAAGTCTTCAATGGTTTCCCATGTTTGTTTGTCTGACTGAAAAATAATTCACTTTTCAGGTATGTGTGAGTTGTTGCAGCTCCACTAAATAGACGTTTTGGTCATTTTATGTGATAATGTCAAGAAATAGCCCAGAAATAACAAGTAATTGCGTCATAATGTCTATAAATAGGCTATAAATAACGGTCAATTTCATAGCAATGTCGAGAAATATAGCCAAGAAATAATGATTGATTGCGCAGAAATAGCCCAGAAATAACAGTCAATTGCAAAGGACTTGGTGGAGAAACATTCAAAGCATGAAAAGCATGTGTAATCTTTTGCCTTCATGAAAAACATGACATTACTATGAAGTTGACAGTTATTTCTTGGCTATTTCTTGACATTATCACATAATTAGCGACCTGTAAATTAAATGTTCTTCAATTTACAGATTAATTTATGGATTTACCGATGTTTTTTCTGACTTTATTGTCTGTTAATCATGTTATGAAACCAGAACCTGTTGATTAGAAACCACTGTGCTATTACAGTAAACACAACAGTAAAGAGTAAATACTGTATAAATTCAACTTACTTCAGTACGATTTTAGATGCAAATGAAGTCTTGTACTTATTATAATGTTTTTAACTTATAATTTTAATTAACTTTCTATCCTTTATCTGCACTCACCACAGTCGGGGGCCATGCAGGCTGTGGTGCGGCGGTCGGGGCCGTCACACGGGGCCCCGCGGTACCGACGGGGCTGCAGCACCGACCTGCTGGAGCTCTGGAGCCCAGAACCACAGCTGGCCGAGCAGGGAGTCCACTGGGACCAGCTGGACCACGTACAGTCCACTGCAGGAGGAGGAGGAGGAGGAGGAAGACGTCAGAGGAATATAAACCAACATTCACACTCTTCTTATACAGTATTTTCATTTTCCTTTGCAGCAGGAAGAAAATATGCAGGGTATAGGTTTATATTAAAGCCATTTCTTTAGGTCAAACATCCACTGGGAGCGATCCTGAAACAGTAAAATCCCCTAAACTCCACAAAAATAAAATAGATTTTAAAATAAAGGTTTGGTTTTAGAGTTTGAAAATAAAGTTAGACAGGTAAAAAGACACCAGGGAGTGGTTAAATCCAACAGCACCTACAAGTGAGGATTTGACCAGAATAAATCTGGTGATAATTACTGTAAAATGGAAAAGCTGACTATTGTTTAAGAATCCAAAAGGATGCATTTGAAAAAATTTGGGAAAAATTGATTGAATTCATAACCCCAAAACTTCTTCTTCCTGATGAAAATAACAGTTCCCTCATTTAAATGTACATAGTTGACATTTTAATGATCGTTAGACTGATGAGGTGGAAAACTGCAATTATGCGGGTTGTAGGCAGAAGAGAGAGTATAGTTGTTGTAGTTGTTTTGTGTGTATAATTGCTAAACTTTTTATATTTGGTGGAGTATAAGGACATGTTGCCAGGAAAGTGAATATGGAGGCTCATGAAGGACCCAGAGGACTGTCCTTTACCACAAAAACTGCAACTTTTAGAGACTTGTGTTGTTCACCTGTGTGCATAAATGTTGGGAAAATGAAAAAGACTATGGAAAATACCGATTTTGTATTTTTTTTACTTTGAAAATGTCTTTTCGAAACCAAATTTTTTTTTTTAAAAAGGAAGAGAGAAAAAAAGGCGAGAAAATAGCCACTGAGATAAATAAAATGTGACTAAAAGATTCATCATGATCAGAGGTTTTAGTGGACAAAACTAAATAAATAAAAGGAACACTCAGGAGTTTCCTGTTGAACTCTGGGTAACAGATGAAACATCACAGAGGATGTGGGTCATGGTTCAACTTCTCTTCTCTCTCTCGTTAGCTCGTGTTTAGGACACAGAAAGCTGCTGCAGCCTGTGATCGATGCGACTGTCACTCAGTTATTTGAGCCAACTGCTGCCGCAGCTGTTACCGACTAAACTATAGATAGTTTGACGTCTCCATCGGTTCGGCCACAGATTATTATTATCGCTGCTTTTAAAAAGTCACAGAGGCCACAGAGACGAGACGTGACGGAGCTTCACTCACCGTCACAGAGCTCCGAGGTGCAGTTGAACGCTCCACCTGCACACACACTGCAGAGAGAGATAAACAGATTATTATATTACTGAACACACACCACAGTCGAGTATGAAACCACAGGAGAAGAAGATGAAATGACTTACGACACGTCTGCAGCGTGTCAGACGATCTGCTACAGTCGATATCACGGAGACGTTGAAATCCAACTCTCAAACACTTAAGACTCAAACATTAACTCAATTTCAAAATATCAATGTCACATTAATTGGTGATAGCTTTCATCATAAATAAACCAGACTGAGATCAACCTGAGAGTGTTGTTGTTGTTTCTCTCATGGGCACTTTGTTACGTCTGTGTTTATTTTGGTAAAACTGGACGGTTTTCACAGGACGTTAAATTTGTTCTTCCTTCTTCTCCTGAGAGACGAGATGTTCAACTCATAAAACAAAAACCTCTTCTTCAAAAATTCAGTAGCAAAGCTGAAAATAATGTGTCGCTGCTGAAGAGGAACAAAACAGCAAGTGCCCTGAAGAAACTTAAAGGGATAGTTCAACATTTTGTCAAATTGGCCCATTGCCAGAATCCCTATAGTCATAGCAGTAGGTTCGTTACCTTTAATTGTCGGTGCAAGCTATTTTTAGAACGGCGGAGCAGAGCTGCGAGCTGCTCAGAGCTACGCTACGGAGGCTCATGGGATTTCTTGATTTCCCTAGAACTCATCAAATACACAATCCAACAACTCCACAACGCTCTGGTGGACAAGTTGTGACCTGCACATTCACCACGCTATGAGATAATAACACAACGTTACCACACAGAGTTGTTTTAGAGGGAAATACAGAGACTGCTTGATGAAAAACTGTCCCTGAAGGCAACGTGCATCAGTGGTTTTGCATGAATTTACCTCTAAAACAACTCTGTGTGGTAACGTTGTGTTATTATCTCATAGCGTGGTGAATGTGCAGCTCACAACTTGTCCACCAGAGCGTTGTGGAGTTGTTGGATTGTGTATTTGATGAGTTTGATGAGGGAAACCAAGAAATCTCAAGTCTCCCCAGTTCTAAAAATAGCTTGCACCGACAATTAAAGGTAACAAACCTACTGCTAAAACTATGGCAATGGGCCAATTTGCCAAAATGTTGAACTATACCTTTAACTAACTGGTAGAGTCATGACTGAACAATAATAATTTTGCTTTTAGAGATTTTATTTAGATTAAAATGATGCATGTGGTACTTGGTTTGAAGTGAGCAGACTAGAGGTATTTCAGTGATTGTAAAGTCGTGTGATTCAGAAAACTAACCTGAAAGAGATTAATGACTGTCTGCTCTAAAATAAACAGGAGATTAAAAAAAATAAAATAAAAGCAGCCGTTGTGGTTGTGTAGCTACTGTATGAAAACTGATGTTAAGTAAAAGAGTAAGATTAACGACCGGCTCAAACCAGCAGAGACAGGTCGCGCTCCTGTAATTTATTTCATTAAAAACATATCGTAAAGATATTGCATGAGGCACACACACATGATGCTGATCTCAACGAATCGATGCAGGAGGGAGCGTCACACACACACACACACACACACACACACACACACACACACACACACACACACACACACACACACACACACACCTACGATGATTAATCACAAGGTAAATTATTGTCTGTTTCTTGTGGACGTTTAATCTACTCTCAATAACAGGAGTGAGCGCCGGGGAGGACACTCAGATTGATGAAGAAGCGCAGCCGCTGCTTTAACAAAGGGAGGAATGAACAGGTGCATTAATATGCAGGAGGAACAAACGACACAGAGGAGGAAAATAAAACACAAACTCTGAAGAACCTGACTGTAAACGACTCAATAAAATATATTTAAATGAGTTCAGCGGACACGGAGTGAAAGTCAGGTGCAAGGTCACTGACTCTAACTCGCTGCTTATTAAAAAAAAATGCACTTTTTCATTTTGCTCTCAGCTCTGTCTCCATGCAGAGTTTCATTTCAGTTTCTCATTTCTCCTCCCCACCCCTTCCCCTCCTTCCTTTTCAATATCATCTCTTTCTCTTTTTATTCTGACAAAAGCCCACATGTTCAAAGAAACTGTGCGAACCTCAGTAAATCCGGTCGGACGCGACGCGACGCGTGGCCGACCATGTTTGTCATATCTGCTCCTGTTCCACTCGCTAAATGTATAAAGGATTAGAGCCGCGCTCGCAGAATCAGTTCCTCTGCTTCGATTCAGAGAGTCGGGATTTTCTGATGCACAAATAAAACATTTTTTCCTCTCTCACACACAGACACACAACAGAGCTGCTCTGGAGGAACGAAAAGCTCCTGCTGCCTGAATCTGGACGACACGAGCAGCAGCAGCAGCACACAGTTTGGTGCACAACAGTAGGATCATAACGGGATTATATCGATTAATTTGAGTTAAAGATGAACTCTGCAGGTCTGGTCTCTCCTCTGTGTCTCTAACCCTCCTCTCCTCCATGTGCATTTGTTTTCAACGAGAAATCAATCCATGGAGCGGTGGATAACGTTATTTATCATCTACCATGTTACCATGTGTATATATGTGTAGTCTTATCTGTCATAAACAAGAGATTACGGGGTAACAGGGCGCGTTACGTTTGTGTGGCGGTGCCGCAGAGACGAGAGCTGGGACACCTATACATTGTATAGTTTAGGTAAATATCTTGCACAGTTCCTCTTAAATACTTTAGAAAGATATTTATAATGGCTTCTGTACTTTGTATTAACACAGTTCTCTTCAGACACATGGAAGCTCGAGCTAATAAGTGTCTCATGGTGTTTTTAGCATCTGATCTGGATCAAACCACTGTCACTGTGAAGTCTGAAAAAGTCTGTGGCGACTAAAAGCAGCAGCAGCACGACTCATTTCTTCAGCAGCAGATGAATGGGAGGAGCTACTAACTGTATGTGGTTAGTGGTGGTAACTCACATACTGTATCAAAAGATACAGAGACTGAATATAAATATAAAGTCTGACATTTGTAGTTGGTTTTAAAGGGGAAAATTGATTAAAATCAGAAATAGGTTTTGAAAAAAATGTGTTATCGTCGCCCAGATCTACCACAGACTTAACCATTTTCATCACTTTCTCAGCCCGTTAACTATAAAACCTCATATTTGTGTCATATTTACCTGTGTGGACTCAAGTGAACTGATGAACCTGTGTGTAGTGTGTGTGTGTGTGTGTGTGTGTGTGTAGTGTGTGTGCAGTGTGTTACCAGGTGTTGCAGAGGTGCTGGACGACGGCTCCCGGTGGCAGCAGAGCGTCGTCGGTCTCCTCGCCGCTCATGTTGAAGCTCTGGTAACCGTCCGGCAGAGAGAGCGCCGAGCAGGGACAGTCGGCGTGGGACACACACGAGCCTCCGTACATCACCTGAGAGGGACGCAGAGTCAGACACACACACACAAACATTACAACGTTTTACTTGAGCACTGTAGCATTTATTACATTGTATGTTTTTGGTTTCGTTGTGTTTCTCAATCCATCTTAGCACAACTCCAACAAGAAACCCTGCTCTGGTTCTGCACCTCCATCTCATTTATCCATCCTTGACAGTTCATCTCACCTAAATGTATTTAATTGCACTATACATCCTGTTTTTTTGTTGTATTTGTAGTTTTTGTTTTTAGTAGTGTCATGTTAATTGTCTCTTATTTTAGTGTCATTGTCTGCTGGTTTCTGTTTGGATACGTCCTATTTCGTGTGCTGATTTTTGTGTTTCCTGTGTTTCCCGTTTTTATGAATTATGTTCCTTATGTCCTTGTTGTTCATTTTAATAGCTTTTAACACCTCGCCAGGAGGACTACAGTCGAAAATTAGGCTTTGGCTAACACTGGCACCTTTACAGTTATGTACATTAATGTGCACTGTCCTCCTTAAATAAAAAAAAATTAAAATAGATAGATACAGTAGATGTACACACCTGTCCAGGAGGGCAGCTACATCCGGGTGTGCAGGGTGCAGGTAAACACTGAGTGTGCGGCCACAGATCCTCACAGGTGAACGGACACGTACCTGTACAGTCGCTGAACACCTGCCCACTGGGACACTCTGTAACACAGACACACACACACACACACATACACATATAAACATCCACTGCATCACACATTAAGTGCCTCATATATATTTCCATGTGTTTTTCTTCTCTGTGCATATTTCACAGTCTGTGTCTGCAGAACAGACGAACTCAGACACATCAGAGGTCGCACCTTTGACTGCAACTCACTATAAATACACTCCTCTGCGTTGCCTGGTAACAACTTTATTTAACTGTACATCAGGAATCATATGTGCTCTGTGTGTGTTATTGTGTGTGTGTGTGTTAAGTCTGGTACATGCATAAAGATAAGGACGAGGAGTCACACCTGATGGGTTGATATTCTGTGGTTTCTCACAGGCAGGATGTTTTTGTTTTTGTTTTCATGTGATACTGATTATGTTGGAAATAATTGTTAATATGCACCGATTGCATTTTCCCTACCTTGTACGGGCTACTTGATACGCTGCTACTGACGTTGTTTCAGCACACTGTATGAACCCTCCCTCTTAGACTTTTAATCGTATGTCTCGAATGTTTTTTATGTCTTTTTTTACTTGCTGCAACACTAATAGGCTTCATGCACAGCTCCAGTACTTCCTGAACTTAAACAAGCTCCTTTATTTCCTGTCTTACGTTATTGGACAAACTGATCTGGTACGAGTTCACGGGTCGGAAGTTACAGGTTTGACGGCCGTTATAGAGCATTTTCATGGGTAGCAGGTCGGAAAAACACGAGTTATGGGTTGCCTGGAACGCTATAAACTTGTAAATTGTGACCTGAAGCCATGCATGGAACGCGGCATAAGACAGGAAATAAGGGAGCTTGTTTAAAGCAGAAGTAAGGTGAATGTTTGTGTTAATATAAGTCTTAAATAGTTCTTCCGACAGCAATCACTTCTATAGAGTGTTTGGTCTGAAACACGGGTCTGTCAGTCACTCTGCTCTGCTGTAAGCCGAGGAGAAAAACTTTCCTTGTATTCCTACAACCTTTATCCAATGAGGAGAGAGAACGGCATAAAGGGGCGGTCCTCTCTGTGTGTGCAGCCAAGGGATGCGCGTGAATGTGGTGACGTAGGGACGAGGGCGGGGACTGCTAACTCCATCTGCTGACAGGAAGTTAGACAAAACCACCGGATCACTTACTTCTGCTTTAAGTTCAGGAAGTAGTGGAGCTGTGCATAAAGCCTAATACAGGGACACAAATAAAGCTGAACTGAACCACCTCCATGGCTACCATCAACAAAGTACTGTACGTCAGATCACGTTTAATCACGTGAGATTTCTGGCGTGAGGGGCGAGACTCTAGTGTCATCAGACAAATCGTTAAGTGTGTTGTATTTGTAATATTGTAGCACACCACACACAATACAATCAAAACTGTTAATCAATTATCTTTTATCTTCATGTGTATCTATCTTCACAGATATATTATAAAATCTTTGTGTCCCAGGCTTTAGTGTGTGTGTGTGTGTGTGTGTGTGTGTGTGTGTGTTACCAGGCCGGCAGCTGTTGGTGTTACAGACAGTGTGCTGTTCCAGCGGTCCGACACAAGCCGTCCCACCAGGCTCCGCTTCTCTGAGGATCGTCTTGTTCCGCATCGACACCCCGCCGCCGCATGTGGCGCTGCACTCGCTCCACGGCGACCAGTCACTCAGCAAACAGCCCACTGGGGGGAGGATGAGGAGGAAGAGGAGGAAGAGGAGGAAGAGGAAGAAGAGGATGGTTTTAAAACTTTCCAAAGTCATATTTT
>NC_140926.1:4514965-4634383 GCF_045865225.1 Trachurus japonicus
GTTTGAAGAGGTCAGACTCAGTGAGTGGTGTTAGATCTGTCTCTGATCGGGAGCTTTAAACACCGACTTTAAGCGTTAACATTGTGTCGTCTCGCTGCAGCTTTAGACAGTCAGGTTAGGAGATGTGTTATTATGTCGGCGTATATGCGTGTGTGTGTGTCTCACCTCTTCACAGTGAAGTGGAGGACACCTCAGCTGGCACAGTTTCTTCCCGTTGACACAGCGGCACGACGAGCAGCCCTCCTCCCACTCTGATCCTGCCTGGCTCACACACACAGACACAGGCACACACACACACACACACACATAGACACACACACAGACACACAAACGATATTCATAGTCACTTTCCAGACTCCTAAAATACAGGTGCTGTCATCGAGCCTCAGCAGCTTGTTCTTATTATCATTTCCTTCATGCACGTTCACATTAAAACTAAAAAGGATCTGTTTCCTCTAAAGTCCTGCATGGCTGGTACTCTGCAGAAACTAGAACACACACACAACCACACACACTATTATGATTATTATTATTATTATTATTATATATTCTGAGTCCGTGTTAGCTTTGGGAATCATTAGCAGTGCTTTTACCCGTATAAAATCACCCACTTGGGAGTTGCCTTTGTTGCTCACACTGAACCGTTTGGCAAAATAATCACGAGGCGGTTGATTAGAAAATCGTACAAAGTCTTTATATGGACATTAGTCATCTGCAGCCGACACACACACACACACACACACAACACACGCACACACGGAGAGAGAGGAGGACTGAGGGAGAATGAAGAGGATGAAGAGACTTATAAGTCCTGTAAAGAAAGTAGAGGAGACGTGGAGAGCGACGAGGAAACAAGGAGCAGATGAAACGAGGGAGCGACAGGTCCGACGAGGGGGTGGGAGGGTTACGACCTCTTGTCAGTGTTTGATTAATTCTTATAATCCCATAATATCCCCTCCCTCATTAATAATTCCTGGCAGGCTTGCCCGGTCGCGGTTCGAGCTCCGAGCTTTTTTTTCCCCTCTTCTTTCTACGGCACTTCCTGCATAATTGATGCGGCCGAGGGGTTGGAGAGGCTTAGTGGTGTAATGTGGCCCGAGGGGCACGTCACTCATCTTCTAATAGGAGTAAATAACACAATGGGAGTGAATGGGAGAGAGGGAACGTAAACAAGCACAAAGAGGAGGGTTAGGGGCAGCAGATGTCAGGTGGTTACCTACATACCTACCTGCGGCATGCAAACATATGGCCACCTCTGGTCCAAATGTCTGTTAATGTGAAACAGTTCAGCAAGTGGAGGATGAAATGATCTCCAAAAGGCATGAAGTTAAACTTTTTTTCAACTTCAATATTTTAATCGATATTAGTGTATTATTTTTTTGAAAAAGGGAAACAAAGCAGCAGCCTGCAGAAGAACAGGAAACCCAGGAGACTTGAGCTCTCAGAGAACTTTGACCAAGGTATCAGACAAGATATTTACTATTTACAAGCTGTAATAGTTTCCAAAGGGGGGCTACTAGGTACTGGGGATGCACCTGAATCTGAATACGTTATTCAGAAGTACACAAATAATGTTTTTGATCCAGGATTGTTTTTCTGCCCGAAGTTTCTTCTCATTATTCTAAAGAAAAAGAAACGTTTGGATGTGTGTTATGAGCCAACTACAAGAGATTAAAACAAAACGGAACAAAAAAAAACCATGTTGGCACGTGTTTTGAGACAATTACATCCATGCACGAGACATTGCCACAGTTTGTGCTTATGTAATCGCAGAGGAGCAACAGCACATGAGGTGACTCTGGTTCACACTCCAACACAGTGGGTGGCGCTAATGCACCTTAACAGGAAAAGAAGCAGCTATAAAACGGTGCATACATTTTTTTGAGTGTCACAACCTCACCAAACGACTCGTTTCACTACCAGAAGTTGATCCATTCAGTCTGATTACGAGCTGCACGATTAAATTATTTTATTCCCTTTCTAGATAGGCAGAAGTTAACTTGGCGGAAGTTTCTAGTGCGCCCACTTCTGGTTTCTTCCCAAATACGAATAACGAACAAAGTTTTTTTTAAAAGCCTGAATCTGAACTCAAATACAAATAGTGTACTGGCTGTAGTGTACACCCTGACTAGGTATAACTATGCAGGAGGCCCAGACCTTTGCTGCAGGCCTTTTTCCTTTTCTGTCAGTTTGAAAATGTAGAAGATGAAAATAAAAAAAACTAATCATATTGTTTAAAAACTAAAGGGAATGTGTCATCTGTAACTTTATGTCTTTTGGAGATCATTTCATCTTTGACTTGGCTTTAACTGTTCACATTAACAGACATTTTGACCAGGGGTGCCCAAACTCTTGCATAATGCCACTGTACATGTGTGTGTGTGTGTGTGTGTGTGTGTGTGTGTGTGTGTGTGTGTGTGTGTGTGTGTGTGTGTGTGAGTGTGTGTGTGTGTGTGTGTGTGTGTGTGTGTGTGTGTGTGTGTGTGTGTGTGTGTGTGTGTGTGTGTGTGCGTGTACCTGTCGCAGGACGCCCCGGTCGCTGCAGGGGCAGAGGGCGGGGATCACACAGCTGCCCTCGGTGTCGCGGTACAGCCCGTCCTGACACACGCAGCCCTGCACGGAGCGACTGCAGTTCACAGCAGCAGAGGAGGAGGAGGAGGAGGAGGAGGAGGAGGAGGAGGAGGAGGAGGAGGAGGAAGAGTAAATGTCCTGACAGCTCCTCTCACACGGCGGCACCTCCTCCTCCTCCGTCTCACCCCTCCCTGTCCCCCTCCTCCACTGCTCCCCCTCAGGGCAGGCTGCACACCGAGGAGGAGGAGGAGGAGGAGGAGGAGGAGGAGGAGAGGAGGAGAGGAGGAGAGGAGGAAGAGGAGGACAGGTGAGAGATGGTGGGATGATAAAAGGTGGGGGAAATTGAAAAAATGGAGATGATTCGATGATGAATTGGAGGGGGAGAGGGGGGAGTGAGAAGGAGGTGTGGACAGAAGATCTGTGCATTAGGAGCTTTAATATAAATCATCATGACACTTTATATATATATTTTTTTTTTTTTTTCACCTCCTGCTGTGACATTTAACACTTTAAAAGACTTTGATCTCACAGACTGCACTGCACTAAGACAGGAACTAAACCCGGTATCTACGGTAACACCACCTCGCTGACATTTACTCATTTACATATTTTCATTTTCTGCTACTTTCTACTCCACAATATTCATGTTGTGACAGCTTCGGTTACTGGTTACTTAAAATATTTTTTTATTATAACAAAGTCTTCAATGGTTTCCCATGTTTGTTTGTCAGAATGAAAAAGAATTCACTTTTCAGGTATGTGTGAGTTATTGCAGCTCCACTAAATAGACGTTTTAGTCATTTTATGTGATAATGTCAAGAAATAGCCAAGAAATAACAAGTAATTGCGTCATAATGTCTATAAATAGCCTATAAATAACGGTCAATTTCATAGAAATGTCGAGAACTATAGCCAAGAAATAATGATTGATTGCGCAGAAATAGCCCAGAAATAACAGTCAATTGCAAAGGACTTGGTGGAGAAACATTCAAAGCATGAAAAGCATGTGTAATCTTTTGCCTTCATGAAAAACATGACATTACTATGAAGTTGACAGTTATTTCTTGGCTATTTCTTGACATTATCACATAATTAGCGACCTGTAAATTAAATGTTCTTCAATTTACAGATTAATTTATGGATTTACCGATGTTTTTTCTGACTTTATTGTCTGTTAATCATGTTATGAAACCAGAACCTGTTGATTAGAAACCACTGTGCTATTACAGTAAACACAACAGTAAAGAGTAAATACTGTATAAATTCAACTTACTTCAGTACGATTTTAGATGCAAATGAAGTCTTGTACTTATTATAATGTTTTTAACTTATAATTTTAATTAACTTTCTATCCTTTATCTGCACTCACCACAGTCGGGGGCCATGCAGGCTGTGGTGCGGCGGTCGGGGCCGTCACACGGGGCCCCGCGGTACCGACGGGGCTGCAGCACCGACCTGCTGGAGCTCTGGAGCCCAGAACCACAGCTGGCCGAGCAGGGAGTCCACTGGGACCAGCTGGACCACGTACAGTCCACTGCAGCAGGAGGAGGAGGAGGAAGAGGAAGACATCAGAGGAATATAAACCAACACTCACACTCTTCTTATACAGTATTTTCATTTTCCTTTGCAGCAGGAAGAAAATATGCGGGGTATAGGTTTATATTAAAGCCATTTCTTTAGGTCAAACATCCACTGGGAGCGATCCTGAAACAGCAAAATCCCCTAAACTCCACAAAAATAAAATAGATTTTAAAATAAAGGTTTGGTTTCAGAGTTTGAAATTAAAGTTAGACAGGTAAAAAGACACCAGGGAGTGGTTAAATCCAACAGCACCTACAAGGGAGGATTTGACCAGAATAAATCTGGTGATAATTGTAAACTGTAAAATGGAAAAGCTGACTATTGTTTAAGAATCCAAAAGGATGCATTTGAAAAAAATTGGGAAAAATTGATTGAATTCATAACCCCAAAACTTCTTCTTCCTGATGAAAATAACAGTTCCCTCATTTAAATGTACATAGTTGACATTTTAATGATTGTTACACTGATGAGGTAGAAAACTGCAATTATGCAGGTTGTAAGCAGAAGAGAGAGTATAGTTGTGTTTTGTATGTAAAATTGCTAAACTTTTTATATCTGGTGGAGTATAAGGACATGTTGCCAGGAAAGTGAATCTGGAGGCTGATGAAGGACCCAGAGGACTGTCCTTTACCACAAAAACTGCAGCTTTTAGAGACTTGTGTTGTTCACCCGTGTGCATAAATGTTGGGAAAATGAAAAAGACTATGGAAAATACCAATTTTGTATTTTTTTTACTTTGAAAATGTCTTTTCGAAACCAAATTTTTTTTTTAAAAAGGAAGAGAGAAAAAAAGGCGAGAAAATAGCCACTGAGATAAATAAAATGTGACTAAAAGATTCATCATGATCAGAGGTTTTAGTGGACAAAACTAAATAAATAAAAGGAACACTCAGGAGTTTCCTGTTGAACTCTGGGTAACAGATAAAACATCACAGAGGATGTGGGTCATGGTTCAACTTCTCTTCTCTCTCTCGTTAGCTCGTGTTTAGGACACAGAAAGCTGCTGCAGCCTGTGATCGATGCGACTGTCACTCAGTTATTTGAGCCAACTGCTGCCGCAGCTGTTACCGACTAAACTATAGATAGTTTGACGTCTCCATCGGTTCGGCCACAGATTATTATCGCTGCTTTTAAAAAGTCACAGAGGCCACAGAGACGAGACGTGACGGAGCTTCACTCACCGTCACAGAGCTCCGAGGTGCAATTGAACGCTCCACCTGCACACACACTGCAGAGAGAGATAAACAGATTATTATATTACTGAACACACACCACAGTCGAGTATGAAACCACAGGAGAAGAAGATGAAATGACTTACGACACGTCTGCAGCGTGTCAGACGATCTGCTACAGTCGATATCACGGAGACGTTGAAATCCAACTCTCAAACACTTAAGACTCAAACATTAACTCAATTTCAAAATATCAATGTCACATTAATTGGTGATAGCTTTCGTCATAAATAAACCAGACTGAGATAAACCTGAGAGTGTTGTTGTTGTTTCTCTCATGGGCACTTTGTTACGTCTGTGTGTTTATTTTGGTAAAACTGGACGGTTTTCACAGGACGTTAAATTTGTTCTTCCTTCTTCTCCTGAGAGACGAGATGTTCAACTCATAAAACAAAAACCTCTTCTTCAAAAATTCAGTAGCAAACCTGAAAATAATGTGTCGCTGCTGCAGAGGAACAAAACAGCAAGTGCCCTGAAGAAACTTAAAGGGATAGTTCAACATTTTGTCAAATTGGCCCATTGCCAGAATCCCTATAGTCATAGCAGTAGGTTCGTTACCTTTAATTGTCGGTGCAAGCTATTTTTAGAACGGCGGAGCAGAGCTGCGAGCTGCTCAGAGCTACGCTACGGAGGCTCATGGGATTTCTTGATTTCCCTAGAACTCATCAAATACACAATCCAACAACTCCACAACGCTCTGGTGGACAAGTTGTGACCTGCACATTCACCACGCTATGAGATAATAACACAACGTTACCACACAGAGTTGTTTTAGAGGGAAATACAGAGACTGCTTGATGAAAAACTGTCCCTGAAGGCAACGTGCATCAGTGGTTTTGCATGAATTTACCTCTAAAACAACTCTGTGTGGTAACGTTGTGTTATTATCTCATAGCGTGGTGAATGTGCAGCTCACAACTTGTCCACCAGAGCGTTGTGGAGTTGTTGGATTGTGTATTTGATGAGTTTGATGAGGGAAACCAAGAAATCCCTCTAAAAATAGCTTGCACCGACAATTAAAGGTAACAAATCTACTGCTATGACTATAGGGGTTATGGCAATGGGCCAATTTGCCAAAGTGTTGAACTATCCCTTTAACTAACTGGTTTTATTTGTTGTAGACTTGTAGAGTCAAGGCTGAACAATAATAATTTTGCTTTTAGAGTTTTTATTTAGATTAAAATGATGCATGTGGTACTTGGTTTGAAGTGAGCAGAGGTATTTCAGTGATGATGTAAAGTCGTGTGATTCAGAAAACCAACCTGAAAGAGATTAATGACTGTCTGCTCTAAAATAAACAGGAGATAAAAAAAATAAAATAAAATAAAAGCAGCCGTTGTGGTTGTGTAGCTACTGTATGAAAACTGATGTTAAGTAAAAGAGTATTAACGACCGGCTCAAACCAGCAGAGACAGGTCGCGCTCCTGTAATTTATTTCATTAAAAACATATCGTAAAGATATTGCATGAGGCACACACACATGATGCTGATCTCAACGAATCGATGCAGGAGGGAGCATCACACACACACACACACACACACACATACACACACACACACACACACACACACACACACACACACATACACACACCTACGATGATTAATCACAAGGTAAATTATTGTCTGTTTCTTGTGGACGTTTAATCTACTCTCAATAACAGGAGTGAGCGCCGGGGAGGACACTCAGATTGATGAAGAAGCGCAGCCGCTGCTTTAACAAAGGGAGGAATGAACAGGTGCATTAATATGCAGGAGGAACAAACGACACAGAGGAGGAAAATAAAACACAAACTCTGAAGAACCTGACTGTAAACGACTCAATAAAATATATTTAAATGAGTTCAGTGGACACGGAGTGAAAGTCAGGTGCAAGGTCACTGACTCTAACTCGCTGCTTATTAAAAAAAAAGCACTTTTTCATTTTGCTCTCAGCTCTGTCTCAATGCAGAGTTTCATTTCAGTTTCTCGTTTCTCCTCCCCACCCTCCTCCCTCCTTCCTTTTCAATATCATCTCTTTCTCTTTTTATTCTGACAAAAGCCCACATGTTCAAAGAAACTGTGTGAACCTGGTAAAGTAAATCCGGTCGGACGCGACAACGCGTGGTCGACCATGTTTGTCATATCTGCTCCTGTTCCACTCGCTAAATGTATAAAGGATTAGAGCCGCGCTCGCAGAATCAGTTCCTCTGCTTCGATTCAGAGGGTCGGGATTTTCCGATGCACAAATAAAACATTTTCCTCTCTCACACACAGACACACAACAGAGCTGCTCTGGAGGAACGAAAAGCTCCTGCTGCCTGAATCTGGACAACACGAGCAGCAGCAGCAGCACACATTTTGGTGCACAACAGTAGGATCATAACGGGATTATATCGATTAATTTGAGTTAAAGATGATCTCTCCAGGTCTGGTCTCTCCTCCTCTGTGTCTCTAACCCTCCTCTCCTCCATGTGCATTTGTTTTCAATGAGAAATCAATCCATGGAGCGGTGGATAACGTTATTTATCATCTACCATGTTACCATGTGTATATCTGTGTAGTCTTATCTGTCATAAACAAGAGATTACGGGGTAACAGGGCGCGTTACGTTTGTGTGGCGGTGCCGCAGAGACGAGAGCTGGGACACCTATACATTGTATAGTTTAGGTAAATATCTTGCATAGTTCCACTTAAATATTTTAGAAAGATATTTATAATGGCTTCTGTATTAACACACTTCTCTTCAGACACATGGAAGCTCGAGCTATTAAGTGTCTCATGGTGTTTTTAGCATCTGATATGGATCAAACCACTGTCACTGTGAAGTCTGAAAAAGTCTGCACGGGACTCATTTCTTCAGCAGCAGATGAGTGGGAGGAGCTACTAACTGTATATGGTTAGTGGTGGTAACTCACATATCAAAAGATACAGAGACTGAATATAAATATAAAGTCTGACATTTGTAGTTGGTTTTAAAGGGGAAACTGGATTAAAATTAGAAATAGGTTTTGAAAAAAATGTGTTATCGCCCAGATCTACCACAGACTTAACCATTTTCATCACTTTCTCAGCCCGTTAACTATAAAACCTCATATTTGTGTCATATTTACCTGTGTGGACTCAAGTGAACTGATGAACCTGTGTGTAGTGTGTGTGTAGTGTGTGTGTGTGTGTAGTGTGTGTGCAGTGTGTTACCAGGTGTTGCAGAGGTGCTGGACGACGGCTCCCGGTGGCAGCAGAGCGTCGTCGGTCTCCTCGCCGCTCATGTTGAAGCTCTGGTAACCGTCCGGCAGAGAGAGCGGCGAGCAGGGACAGTCGGCGTGAGACACACACGAGCCTCCGTACATCACCTGAGAGGGACGCAGAGTCAGACACACACACACACACACACACAAACATTACAACGTTTTACTTGAGCACTGTAGCATTTATTACATTGTATGTTTTTGGTTTCGTTGTGTTTCTCAATCCATCTTAGCACAACTCCAACAAGAAATCCTGCTCTGGTTCTGCACCTCCATCTCATTTATCCATCCTTGACAGTTCATCTCACCTAAATTTATTTAATTGCACTATATATCCTGTTTTTTTTTTTGTTTTTTTGTTGTATTTGTAGTTTTTGTTTTTAGTAGTGTCATGTTAATTGTCTCTTATTTTAGTGTCATTGTCTGCTGGTTTCTGTTTGGATACGTCCTATTTCGTGTGCTGATTTTTGTGTTTCCTGTGTTTCCCGTTTTTATGAATTATGTTCCTTATGTCCTTGTTGTTCATTTTAATAGCTTTTAACACCTCGCCAGGAGGACTACAGTCGAAAATTAGGCTTTGGCTAACACTGGCACCTTTACAGTTATGTACATTAATGTGCACTGTCCTCCTTAAATAAAAAAAAATTAAAATAGATAGATACAGTAGATGTACACACCTGTCCAGGAGGGCAGCTACATCCGGGTGTGCAGGGTGCAGGTAAACACTGAGTGTGCGGCCACAGATCCTCACAGGTGAACGGACACGTACCTGTACAGTCGCTGAACACCTGCCCACTGGGACACTCTGTAACACAGACACACACACACACACACACATACACACATATAAACATCCACTGAATCACACATTAAGTGCCTCATATATATTTCCATGTGTTTTTCTTCTCTGTGCATATTTCACAGTCTGTGTCTGCAGAACAGACGAACTCAGACACATCAGAGGTCGCACCTTTGACTGCAACTCACTATAAATACACTCCTCTGCGTTGCCTGGTAACAACTTTATTTAACTGTACATCAGGAATCATATGTGCTCTGTGTGTGTTATTGTGTGTGTGTGTGTTAAGTCTGGTACATGCATAAAGATAAGGACGAGGAGTCACACCTGATGGGTTGATATTCTGTGGTTTCTCACAGGCAGGATGTTTTTGTTTTTGTTTTCATGTGATACTGATGATGTTGGAAATAATTGTTAATATGCACCGATTGCATTTTCCCTTCCTTGTACGGGCTACTTGATACGCTGCTACTGACGTTGTTTCAGCACACTGTATGAACCCTCCCTCTTAGACTTTTAATCGTATGTCTCGAATGTTTTTTATGTCTTTTTTTACTTGCTGCAACACTAATAGGCTTCATGCACAGCTCCAGTACTTCCTGAACTTAAACAAGCTCCTTTATTTCCTGTCTTACGTTATTGGACAAACTGATCTGGTACGAGTTCACGGGTCGGAAGTTACAGGTTTGACGGCCGTTATAGAGCATTTTCATGGGTAGCAGGTCGGAAAAACACGAGTTATGGGTTGCCTGGAACGCTATAAACTTGTAAATTGTGACCTGAAGCCATGCATGGAACGCGGCATAAGACAGGAAATAAGGGAGCTTGTTTAAAGCAGAAGTAAGGTGAATGTTTGTGTTAATATAAGTCTTAAATAGTTCTTCCGACAGCAATCACTTCTATAGAGTGTTTGGTCTGAAACACGGGTCTGTCAGTCACTCTGCTCTGCTGTAAGCCGAGGAGAAAACTTTCCTTGTATCCTACAACCTTTATCCAATGAGGAGAGAGAACGGCATAAAGGGGCGGTCCTCTCTGTGTGTGCAGCCAAGGGATGCGCGTGAATGTGGTGACGTAGGGACGAGGGCGGGGACTGCTAACTCCATCTGCTGACAGGAAGTTAGACAAAACCACCGGATCACTTACTTCTGCTTTAAGTTCAGGAAGTAGTGGAGCTGTGCATAAAGCCTAATACAGGGACACAAATAAAGCTGAACTGAACCACCTCCATGGCTACCATCAACAAAGTACTGTACGTCAGATCACGTTTAATCACGTGAGATTTCTGGCGTGAGGGGCGAGACTCTAGTGTCATCAGACAAATCGTTAAGTGTGTTGTATTTGTAATATTGTAGCACACCACACACAATACAATCAAAACTGTTAATCAATTATCTTTTATCTTCATGTGTATCTATCTTCACAGATATATTATAAAATCTTTGTGTCCCAGGCTTTAGTGTGTGTGTGTGTGTGTGTGTGTGTGTGTGTGTGTTACCAGGCCGGCAGCTGTTGGTGTTACAGACAGTGTGCTGTTCCAGCGGTCCGACACAAGCCGTCCCACCAGGCTCCGCTTCTCTGAGGATCGTCTTGTTCCGCATCGACACCCCGCCGCCGCATGTGGCGCTGCACTCGCTCCACGGCGACCAGTCACTCAGCAAACAGCCCACTGGGGGGAGGAAGAGGAGGAGGAGGAAGAGGAGGAAGAGGAGGGAGGATTGAAAGTTTTAAAACTTTCCAAAGTCATATTTTCTTTGTTTTCTTCCTGGTGCTCTCTTGATCTCAGACCTGGACACGGCGGGAGGTCGCAGCTCTCCGTCTCCGTGGTGACAGCGCAGGAAGGCCCGCCCTCTTTTTCCCGGCAGAGGCGTGTCCTCGTGGTCCGGCCGCGCCCACAGGAAGTCGAGCAGACGCTCCACGGGCTCCAGGGCTCGTACACGGGGCAGGGCAGCTCGGTGCACAGCAGCGTGCCGTTCTCACACACGCTGAGGACGACAGAGGACAAGATTAAAAAACTAAAATCCGACGCTGCGAGGAGAAGTCAAGTATTTAAAGGGACGAGGAGTTTCTCCAGCGGCAGAATGAAAAATTCCACGACAATAAAAAAGTCTCATATTAATGTGGATGAATCTACGTTACCACTTGTTAATGGGCCCATTTTCGATAAATATATCGTTCTGTGTCTATCATTATTTTGTTATTATTAGTGGTGGTGGAAATGCTGGGCGAGCCGACCAATGTTTCCTTACTTTAAGTTTCGTGGCGAGTCATGAGAATAACGCCGCCGAATCGGTGTTTATGGTGGGAACTATGACGGTATGTGATCGTCTTCCAACCTCTGACTTTAATTCTTGATGAATGAAAACATGAGTCTGTCTTGCGCCGGTCAAAGAATTTCACGGAGGCTCATAAATGTAGTGTGGAAACACTTCGCTTTTCCAAAACTCCTTGTTGTTCCTTTAATTTGTAGAAGCAAGAAGAAGAAGAAGAAGAGGTGAGGAAGTCTGAAAGTTTTTCTTTCTACGAGCTTAAATTATTCTAATTTTCACCTTTCACTCCAAAAAATCTAAATTTTAAATGCAGACACAGCTTCTTCTCACCAGGTGTTACAGTCCACGCTGAGCTCCTCTTTAGGGTCGAACTCCAGCGTCCCGTTGCCTGATGGGATACCGCAGCGGCACTCCGTCACAGGGACACAGCGTCCGTCCTGCAGCAGCTGTCCCTCAGGACACCGACAGCCTGAGACACCACAGAGGTTGTTTTTTAGAAAACTGGACGGATGCTGTGTCTTTTACCTGCAGGGATCTCCTGTTGGTATTTGTGTTTCTGTTTACCTGCGTGACAGGATCCCTGCAGACACTGGACGTGCTCCCACAGGTCGGTGCAGCTGCGAGGACACTGATTGGCACAGCTGTCCTGGTAGCTCCGCCCCCTGTCCTCACAGCGCTCACCTGAAACACAGGAAGGTTACTAAGATACTGGAGAGACGGGACATAAAAATAATATAATAAAGTAATAGTTTTATGAGAATAAAGTCATAATATTACAGAAAAAAGTCATCATTTTACGAAAAAAGGTCATAATTTTATGAGAATATAGTGTCAATTTTATGAGAATAACAGATAAAGTGGGACTGATGAAGGAATACTTAATCTTTTTCTTATCTTATTCCATTTTAACATAAAAGCTGAGTCCAGATCTGCAACTGCAAACCACCTGCTGCTAAACTCTACTGCAATTAAAGCAGATATCAGTGGAATGTTTTTGTTAATATAAGTCCTAAATAGTCCTATTTTCCGTCAGCAATCACTTACATGAAGTATTTCAGCCTAAACACGAGTCTCTCCGTCACTCTGCTCTGCTGTAACCCGAGGAGAAAATTTTCCTTGTGGGATACAAGTGTTATCCAATGAGGGGAGAGAACGGCATGAAGGGCTGTGTGTGCAGCCAAGGGATGCGCGTGAATGTGGTGACGTAGCACGAGGACCAATTGATGCCTGACAAGGGCGGGGGCTGCTAACTCATGGTGCGTTCAAGGAAACTCGTACTTTGTGTTTTTCCTTCCTGTGAAGTCATACCAGTTCGATCTGGTACGAGTTCACGGGTCGGAAGTTACGAGTGGCCGTTATAGGAAACTTTCACAGACAACAGGACGGTAAAAACACGAGCTACGGGTTACCTGGAACGCTACCAAGTCGTAGTTGTGACTTGAAGCTGTAACTTACGGTTTCAAAAGCCTGCCTTGAACACAGCATTAGCCGAAACGGCCGTGCCACTGATATCTGCTTTAATAATAGTGATTATAACTATTATTATTAAGAGGAGAAATACAGTTTCCTTTAACAGTATTATTGCTGCTGCTAATATATTATACTACATGGCCCCGCCGACCCTGAGTCTGATTCTGCTCTTGGTGGGAATCATTGGGTCTGTAGATACTGTGATGGAGAGAAGGTCTGGATCTAAAACTACTGCCCTTTTTTCTTTTTTTTTTAACTTTTATTAGTGCATTATAGGGTGAGGACACACAATCAAATAATAGGGGTGCAACTTGGGTGATTAACAGCACAGCACAAACTCCAAAGACTCCAAACAGGCGAACGGAGAGAAAAGAAGAACAAAACAAAACAAAAACAAGACAAAAAAGGTGGGCTTAGATTTTTTTCTTCTGTGTGTGTGTGTGTGTGTGTGTGTGTGCACGAGTGTGAATGAGAGAGAAAGAGAGACCAAGGGATGGATGAGAGAGAGAAAAAAGCAAAATACATAAGTAGTAGGGTTAAAAACTGAGAACGAAATTTATTATAAATTAAATAATTCTATCAATAATAAAGCAGAAAGAATAAAACAAACCCCACGAGTCCCGCCCTGCTCCCACCCTGGGGGTCTTGGTCCTCGGGGCCAGCTGGAGGTCTATAAGTTATGGATACAGTACTTCTACCTACATCTGAAGCTGCTGCCTTGATAAAACAGAGTCTGGTACCTGGGCAGAGTCCCGTGTTGCAGCTCTGGCTCTGGGTCTGTTGGCTCCTGCAGTCGGGCCCCGGAGGAGAGGCCAGCGGCCGCCTGAAGCGCTGCCTCACCCCCCCGCTGCACGGGTCCGCACAGGCCGTCCAGACGCTCCACACACTCCACTGACACAGGTCTGTAAGAGCAGCGAGAGTGAACTTCAACAACCTGCCACGAAGGTGATCGGAGCTAAAAACTACCGGTCAGTATTAAGACAGCTGTACAGAATGAAGCACAAAGACTTTTAAATGATCATTCACATATTCTGCATAACGAATATGAACTCGTACCATCTGGGAGATGATAGAGAACTTGTAGACATAAAACTAATGGGTACAAACTCTCATTTCTCCAAACATCAAATTGTTCTGCTGAACAAATCTGCTTCATATCCCAGGGTCTCTGCCAGTTTCACCAGCTCAAATTTAAGACTTTTTAAGACCTTTTTAAGACCATTACGGATTAAATTTAAGACCTATCATGACAAATAAAAAACATACAAAAGAAATGCGGAGTCACAAAATTAGAAATTGATTGATGCTCGCCCATGGTGGGCATAAGACAATTTAAGACCTGTCTAAAATTATTTAAGACTTGAACACATTTTAAGACATTTTAACATTTTAAGGCCTAAAATTTCGATTTTCAAATTTTAGACTTTTTAAGACCCCGCGGATACCCTGTATCCTGGAATAACCTTTTATATTTTATGGTTTCTATTGTGTTGTACAGTAGATGTATTGGCTACTTTGGCACTGTACGAGTCATTACTGTCCATGGTGCAATGTATTATTATTATTAAGGAGAGTGTCTATGTTTTATATCAGGGGACAATAAAGTTTATCCTGCTCCTGAACCTCAAGTGTGTTTTCACAGCGCCTTGTCATACAGATTGTAATTATCATGATGAGAGCTGTGACAGCTGTAACTGTCGTCCTCTCCTCTGATGATCCTCATTACAAGTGTGTTTACAGTTTATGGACTTAGTGTCAGGGTTTGTTGGAGATAATGAGATTTCTGATCCATATACAGTAGGTTTGTTTTGTGTATTCAGACTCAGAGTAAATAAAACCTTTTGTTCATCATCATCATCATCATCATCATCACTCAGCAGCTCAATGATCTGGATCTTCTGTGATAAAGTACAAGACCTCAGATATTTGACATGCAGATCAGGCCCTAAGGTCGACTGGGCACGGTTGTGATTCAGAGCCACTTCCATTCAGACCCACAGGGGAGAAGCTGAGGAGAGAGGAGGACCGACGTGGCCGAGCTCAGGATGAATCAATCGACTCCGTACGTCCCAGAGGAAACGCCAACGTTTACCCTCTTCCTCCTCCTCAGATCCCTTCTCCCTCTTCCGTTCATGGTTTCTTGTCTTTGGGGGAACAGCGAGAACAGAGCAGCAGCGACGCACAATCACATTTTTCACTGCGGATACTGATTGCATTCATTTAAAACCGTCCGCTGATGGTAATTACTAATCTACTACGCTGCCGGCGAGCGGTGAAGTGACACACAATAAATAACCACAGGGAAAAAAACCAGCGGGAGCCTCCGAGACGCACTTTTTAGATTTTAATTAGAGATTCTGTGTGGTGAGAAACTTTACTCGTTCTTTTCTGTTTACGATGCAACAAACCGACGATGGATTCAGTCTGAGCAAAGATAAAAACGTTTATACTAATTGTTATTGGTGCCAAAGAAGAGCAAATGTAAACCAGTGCTGTGACATCAAAGATAAAGAACAAAGTGGAGGTGGTGCAGCTACTGTAACAATATAAAATTCAACAATTAATCACAAATATAAACAAACTAACAAATTTTATAATAGAAAGACTGAAAAAACTTGATTTTGACTTGATTGCAATAAAACTACGATTAGAAATGGTTTATAATTAGGTTATTATTTGGTTGTTATCACTTTATTATTCATAAAGAAACCATTAAACCCATACTGATAATCTAAATCAATATATGAAAACTGTG
The DNA here is from genome assembly GCF_045865225.1 of Trachurus japonicus. Taxonomy (NCBI): domain Eukaryota; kingdom Metazoa; phylum Chordata; class Actinopteri; order Carangiformes; family Carangidae; genus Trachurus; species Trachurus japonicus. The sequence continues at coordinate 4,530,868 of NC_140926.1, forward strand.
TTTAAGCTTGTTTATAAATCCTTCATACTGATAGTCTTATTATAAAGTGGTAGTGAATCATACAGTATAGTGATGAATGATGATAAATAAAAAGAAATTACATTTAGTTTTAAGCTGCATCGCTCTTGTCTCTGTTTAAGAATGTTTTATTTGCTTTGTCGTTTATAAATTCAATTTGAAGATATTTATTCAGATCTGTCACAACACTCTCTTTTTATTCAATTACTTTAATCTTGTATATCTGTTTCTTTTAAACCCTCTTCAGATCTGTTTGTTCCGACTCTTTGTCTTTTGTAAAACACTTCTAAATTGTCTCGTAGACTTTTAATCTAGTTCCTTTTGTCACAACAGAATTATCTCTGGAGCCATTTCATCGCCGCAGTCTCTCTCTTGTCACACTCGCTCTGACCCGATCTGTAATTCATGTTTTTCTTTTTCTTCAGATGCCATGCTTGTCTAACTCCTCCGACTCATTCGCTGGGATGTCAGCGTCCTATTGTTGCAAGAAGCTGAGAAGAAGAACTCGGGGCCCGTTCTTCATTATTCTCCCTCAACTGTGGAGCAACTGGAGCTTGACGGACGGAGGCAGAACTGAAAAAAGGAACCGACTCCATCTCTCTGGGAGCTCAGACAGACTCAGAGGTGAGTGAAAACCACATTACCTCTGCAGATGTTAGCATCTGGACAGAGCCTCTCCTCCACCAGCGGGCCTGGACATTGGCTCAGCTCCTCATCCTCCTCGCTAGAGACTGGCAGACCAGAATCCAGGTCCAAACAGGCTCGGAAACGCCTCTGGATGGAGACCAGCTTATCTCCGCTGATGAGTCCTGGTTGGAGGGAGGAAGAGGAGGAGGAGGAGGAAGGCACACAGGGAGAGCAGGGAGTCCACTCCGACCACTCGCTGACGATGACTGAAAGAAGGGGAGAAAAGGAGGAGTTTAACAGGATAAAACTGTGGAAGGAAGTGTTGGAAAAAGTTTTTATCCCTCTGTTTGATTCTCACCTTCACACTCTCTCATGTCACACTGCAGAGAGCCGTCGTGACAAAGACTGGAGGAGAGAAGAGAGAAGAGACAGAGATCAGACTGATGTAAGATGATGTAAAACATAACTTCCCTCCTTATGCATTCATCCTGTATTCATGCTCTTTGCAGTGGAAAATTATCAAATTTAAAGCAATAGTTCAACATTTTTGGCAAATTAACCCATTGCCATAATCCCTATAGTCATAGCAGTAGGTTTGTTACCTTTAATTGTCGGTGCAAGCTATTTTTAAAACGGCAGAGCAGAGCCGTGAGCTGCTCAGAGCTACGCTACGCTACGCTAAATACACAATCCAACAACTCCACAACGCTCTGGTGGACAAGTTGTGACCTGCACATTCACCACGCTATGAGATAATAACACAAGTCGTTAGTTGTTTTATTGGTAAATTCAGAGACTGCTTGCTGAAAAACTGCCCCGACGGGAACGTGCATCAGCATTTTGCATGAATTTATCTTGAAAACAACTCTGTCTGGTAACATTTTGCTATTATTATTTCATACAGTAGCGTGGCTCAGCTGATCAGCGCTCAGATCGCAGTTAGAAACTCCAACTTTATAATAAACACCAGACTGAAGAGGGAGGAACAGCAGAGCTCCTCTGACGGCTCATCTGTGGAGCTGCAGGTGAGTTACAGGTGAGCTGGGTCAGGTTTCTTCTAGTTAGTTAGTTAGTTAGTTAGTTAGCTGCGGGATTTTTCTAATGAAGAAAATGTGCCGTGGCGCAAAAAAGTTGAAAAACACTGTGTTACAGCAACTGGTGCAAAAAGTGGGGGGAAAAAATGGCCTTCTTTTCTTTTTTAATATTTACAGTAGCTCGGCTCTCACCAGGTGCTGCAGCCGATGGTAACCGTGGCTCCCTGAGGGACGGTCACAGGTGTGGGCGGTTGTCCTGGAGCTCGGTGCTGCAGGTGGACGCAGCCGCATTCATCTGGACGGACACAGGAACCGTTCTGCTGCAGGAGGCCCTGCAGAGGAGGACAGAGAGGAGGACGTGTGATGGATCTAAACATGAATATATAGTTTATTAACAGCGTAAATTCTGACTTCCGGTGACGCAATGAACGTGTTGGCAGCATAGCAGCCGAGCTCCGCTGGACAAAATAACAGATTAGAGTGACAACAATAATATTTTGACGCCGAAACGCTAAAAAGACATTCATGAAGCATGAGTTCCTCTGCCGGCCAAAGGAGACAGGACAAACCCGACCCTTCACGAGGAAAAGTGGAGAATAAGCCGAATCAACCGAGCCCACCTAGCAAAAACATGGCTAGTAGCAACACGTGTCCGTCTCCGCCTGATAAATCGATACTGGAGGAGTTGAAGAGACTCCGAAAAGAAAACCAAGACGGACACAACCACACCAAATTGGCCCTTGGCCGTGTTGAACAAACTGTTTCGGACATAAAAGACCAACTGGCGGAACACGAAGAAAGAATGGGGAGAATGGAGGAGAGAATTGGGGCGGCCGAGGATGCGGAGATACGCCACCACAGGGCACTGAGATACCTGCTGCACCGGGATATTGAACTCTCGGCAAAATGCGACGACATGCAAAACAGGCTGAGAAGAAACAACATCAGGATCTTTCAAATCCCGGAAGACAGTGAAGGTAAAGATATGGCTGGATTTATTAAAGACCTGCTCCAGAAGGAACTTAAATTACCACCAGACCTGGACATTAAGATTGAAAGAGCACATCGCTCTCTTGTGGCCAAACCCAGAGATGCTACAGCCCCCCCAAGATCGATCATAGTGAGATTTTTGGATGCAGCAGTGAAGGACACAATCATCAAGCAGGCATGGAGCCAGGGTCCAGTCCTCTTTCAAGGAAAGCGGACCTACTTTGATCAGGACTATTCCCCCGACTTACAGCAGAAACGGATGAGGGTACACGAAGTTATCAAGCAACTTAAAAAGAAAGACATACAGGCGAGATGTCTATACCCAGCCCAACTACGCATCAAGTTGAACACCGGGGAGAAGACCTTTACATCACTAACAGGTGCCGCGACGCTGCTGAGAGACCTGGGGGTTAACGTGCGCTACGAGGAGAGGGAGCGCATCGAGGAAGAACTGAAGGATGGATGGAGGAGCCAAGAGGGGAGAAAAAGGAGAGCGTTTCTGTCAGCAGCTGACTTTAAGGCCCTTCTGCAGGAGGAAGATTGAAGTGACTATGTCATTAGGATGGATAAGAAAAACAAAAAACTTGTGTCAACCAAATCGGTGGTAAGATTGACAACCACACATTAGGTTATGCAACTAACGGGCTGCTACCACAAAACAAAAACAAAAAAAAAAAAAAAAACACAAGCGTCAATAGATTATCTTTTTTTTTTTTTCCAAACATATATTGTTGTCACATAATAAGGTTATGTGTTAGTCCAAGGAGGCTATGCTTGAATATATGAGTGGATTACACTCATCTGGACCTCTTTTACACTTTAATGTAATATTGGTCACACTCGCACTTTTTGTGCTTTTCTCCACAGAGAGGGTAGGTCACACCTCTCTGCCCCAACATCACCGGGGATCTGACGCAGTTTTAGTTCAGTTCCAGCGTCAGATTGATGAAGTGGAAGGTCATTTTTGTGTTATCTATGTTGTTCTTTATTCTTTGTTTTTCCTGACATATACAGACAATGTTTTGTTAATGATTAGACTTATTTTGTTAAAACAGGTAGGGAGCTATATCACAAGACCATACGAGGATCATGGCTGAGTTGAATTTCATAAGCTACAATATAAGAGGAATTAATAACCCAATCAAAAGGAAAAAAATCTTGGGACAATTAAAGAAATTGCATTGTTCTGTTGCTTTAATCCAGGAAACGCATTTGTCACAGTCTGAGCATTTAAAACTGAAGAGAGAGTGGGTTGATCAGGTCTACAGCGCATCATGTGGGAGGAAAAAGAAGAGAGGGGTTGCAATACTGTTTAATAAATCTGTATACTATAACAATGAGAAAGTTTTTCAAGATGATGAAGGTCGATACGTTATGGTGATAGGCACAATTGGAGGGAAGAAGATAACTATACTTAATATATACGCCCCAAATGAAGACTGTCCTCATTTTTTTTAAAAGATAGCAACCTTATTGGCAGACAAAAGTGAGGGGATTATAATAGTGGGAGGCGACTTTAACTGCACCTTGGATTCAAAATTGGATAGGTTACCTGCAACAAGAAAACCTCAATCCAAAATGTCCAAGGGGTTATCAGATATGATGAAGGAATTGGGTCTAGCGGACATCTGGCGACAACTCCACCCTAATGAGAGAGATTTTACCTACATGTCTCATGTACATGGGAGCTATTCAAGGATAGACCTCTTTAGTATATCAAAAACTGAACTATATAGAATAAAAGACAGCACACTTGAACCAATCTCCATCTCAGATCACGGCCCTGTGACCATGAAAATTAACTTAGGAGTAGGCAGCCACTTTAGATATTGGAGACTTAATGTTTCATTATTAACAGATATGAATATTAGACAGGAATTAAAAGAAGCTTTGACTGAGTACTTCATCATAAATGATGATGGTAATGTCTCCCCCTCGATTGTATGGGATGCCAGTAAAGCCACGATGAGAGGAAAGATTATTTCTATAGGATCTAGAATTAAAAAACAAAGACTCGCTAAACAACAAGGACTGGAAGCTGAAATAAAAAAATTAACAAGAGAACACAAACAATTTGGAGAGAAAGACATTCTTAAAAAATTAAAGGAAGTTAGACAACAATTGGATGAGGTTCTGACATATAAGGCAGAGGGAGCTATGAGATATACTAATAGAAAGTATTATGAGATGGGGAATAAAGCTAGCAGGCTATTGGCCTTTCAGCTCAGAAAAGCCCAATCTAACCGTGCAGTTCCCAAAATTAGGAACCCTGAAACCAATCAGGTTGAGACCGAACCAACAAAAATATCAGACTCATTTGCCACGTATTACAAACAACTATATAAGGCTGAAGAACTAGAATTTAAGGAAGAAAAAACATCAGAATTTTTAAGATCCCTTAAAATGAATAAACTAACAAATGAAGAGGCAGAACTTCTAATAAAACCCATTACAGAAAGTGAAATTAAAGAAAACATTACTAAACTTAAAAACAACAAAACACCAGGAACAGATGGTTTCTCTGGAGAATACTATAAAATATTTGTGAATGAGCTCACACCCATATTGTGTAAATTATATAATTATGTTTTAAAATCAGGAGACCCCCCAAATTCATGGTCGGAAGCCATATTAACAGTGATTCATAAGGAAGGAAAGGACCCCCTTCTGTGCACTAGTTATCGCCCAATAAGTTTACTTTGTGTAGATTATAAAATCCTGACCTCGATAATAACCTCTAGAATCCAAAAAAACATTAAAAAATTAATAGAACCAGACCAGACAGGATTTATATTAGGACGTCAAGGAACAAACAACATAAGGAGAGCCCTGAATTTGCAGGCAATAGCGGCAAGGGACAAACAATCATCAATGCTTCTCGGCCTAGACGCCGAGAAAGCATTTGATCGAGTAGATTGGGTTTTTCTGAAGCAGACACTGATAGAAATGGGCTTTGGGAGGGAATTTGTAGCCTGGATAAATCTATTATATAAAGAGCCCAGCTCCAAAGTTAGAGTTAATGGTCATTGTTCTAGCTTTTTTAGGATAGAACGAGGGGTGAGACAGGGAGACTCATTGTCACCCATCCTGTTTACTCTTAGTATTGAACCTCTGGCAGAGGCGATACGCCAAAATGTACAGATTCAAGGGATAACGGATGAAGGAGGTTCAGTTCATAAAATAGCTTTGTTCGCAGATGATATTTTGCTTTTTGTAAAAAATCCACTTTCTTCCATCCCTGCACTTATGAACTGCCTACATAAATATGGGTCACTGTCTGGATACAAAATTAATGAAAATAAATCAGAAGCCATGATGATTTCAGGTACCTGGCCTACACAGCTGAATAGTATTGTCTCTTTTCGCTGGTCCAAACAAGGATTTAGATATTTGGGAATAATGATTACACCTAACCCCACTCAACTGTTTGAGGCAAATTACAACAAATTAATTAAACAAATAAAAAATGATGTGACACGCTGGGAAATCCTACCCCTGTCTTTAATCGGCAGAATAGAGACGGTAAAAATGAACCTACTACCCAGACTTCTTTTTTTGTTTCAATCCCTCCCTATTAGAGTGCCCGTTTCTACCTTAAAAATGTTAGATAAACTCATTTTAACATTCATATGGCAAAAGAAGAGACCGAGGGTAAGATTAAAATCTCTTCAACTATCCAAAGACAAGGGAGGTTTGGGTCTACCAAACCTCAAAAGTTATTACTGGGCTGCACAAATAAATGCAATAGTGGCATGGCTCAGAAATGACCGAGAGGCAATATGGACCAAGATAGAACAAGACTCTGTTAAGGGCGCTTCCTTATCAGTACTCCCATTTACGGATATAAAGTCAATCAATAAAATTAAAATAAAGAATGAATGGATAAAACACACTCTAAAAGTCTGGACAACAGTAAAAAAAATGCTTGGTGGACCAGTGTCAATTTCAAGAGCCATGTTGATAGTAGGAAATATAGAATTTCCACCTTCCCTGTGGGATAGCGGGTTTAGAAGGTGGGCCGACAAAGGTCTCCGTACAATTAATCAACTTTTCAGAGGAACAGAATTTAAATCATTTTCTCAACTTCAAGAACAATTTGACCTCCCATCGAAGGATCTATACAGATACCTTCAGATAAGACATTATGTTACAAACCATAAGGAAAGGGAAATGGTTAGTAAAAACCCAAATGAAATAGAAGAATACTTTATTAGTGTTTTAGAGAAACACTTCCCAACAAAAAAACACTTATCTAATATTTATAAAAGGCTAGCAACGAGCACTTTACAAAACACGGAGTACATTAAAGAAAAATGGGAATTGGAAATGAATGTTATAATTGAAGATTCTACATGGGAGGACATATGGGCAGGCTGCCATAAGGGAATTAATAGTCAATTATGGAAAGAGTTTGACTGGAAGGTAAAGATAAGATTTTTTAATACTCCTCTTGTTATCTCTTCATATGTGAAAAACTCTAATGTGGCACTATGTTGGCGAAAATGTGGAAATATTGGTGACACCACACACATCTTCTGGGACTGTCCAGTACTGCAAGGATTCTGGGGTGATATTAAAAAGGAAATCGATACTATCCTGGATATAGATGTTACTCTAGAACCAATGTTATTTTTGTTGGGAGCTATACCCAAAGATATATACAATGCAGACCAACGATATGCATTGAGGATTCTCTTACTGGTAGCGAAGAAAATGATTACAGTGAACTGGAAAGAGGTAAAACCACCAACTATAGGTCAATGGACCCAGAGATTGAAAAATGTATATATGATGGAGCGAATGACAGCTACTCTCCAGCTCACAATGGACACTTTCATGCAAAGATGGACTTGTATTTCAAGATACCTGGGTGTATAATAATGGGAATATGCGACGGAGTAATTTTGGGAGCTCCTCTTTGGAGAATCAGCTCAGCTACTATCTATAGATATCTGCTTTCCTACCTATTAATGTCAGGGTTGTTACTAATGTTTATATCATGACTATGTAATATTTCTCATTTACATTACCTTTCATTCTCTTGTACAGTCTAACATGCATTTTCAAAGTCATATGTCAGGACATGTTTTGTAAAATGTTTAAAATGTCTAAATAAAAAGTTCAAAAAAAAAAAAAAAACAGCGTAAATTCTCCAATAGAAGCCCAGGCTTTTAGATCAGCGTCTGTATGGGACAGGCTTTTATTCAATTTTGAACAAATCTTCTGCTCAGCAAAGATGGAAAATCCTCTTAAATGGTTCTTTTGTTACTGTTTAAAAGAGTCAGAACAGCAGGAAAGAGCCGGGTCCAGAGCAGCATTCATTTACAAGTTTAATCAGCACCGATTAAACTTCTTCTAAATAAATGTTTTGCTCTGCCCACAGGCTGTACAGTATATGGCTGCACCGCCGGGTTCGGGTTGAAAACATATATAAATAAATAACTCTGATCGTGTCAGACCACAGACTTCAACACCCGCAGATCGAACCACGTCAGGTCAGGTTTTTATTTTCAGGCCCGTTGAGAACTGTAGCACGAATAAAGCAGCTTAGAAAGTGTTCAAACAGGCGATCGTCGTAGGCTTTGAGAGTTTTTGTACATTCACAAGAACTTGCAGAAAATAGAAATAGACGTATATGTATACAACTGTACACACACAAGGCAAAAATATGCAATTGTAAATACTTTATTAAATAGAAATCCATTGTTGTTACTGGTTTGTTCTCCACCTCTGCTTCCTCTTCCATATTTCATTAACGTCTGTCTCTGCTCTGGGGGAACATCATCAGTCTATCAGAGAGGATTCTTCAGGTTTTGTTGTAATAAATCAGAGCTGCGAGCTCAGAAACTGGGCCGAACAACATTATAAAATTGTCATCAAGGCTCGTATCAAAGTGATGTATTAACAACAATATGCAGCACAGAATATTACACTCTCCACAGTCACAGTCACAGCAGCGGCGACGGCTCTCTGCTCCGTCTGCTGCTCAGACACTAGTCTAGATAAATAGGTTTGATTTGACATCAGAGCTGCTGCTGCTGGTCCGACAAGAACCTCGTTTTACTCTAATGAAAGTGATGTGGAGCTGTTTCCACAGACAGATTCGTGTTGACGCTTCATAATTAGACATAAATTTAAAAGCTCTGTGACATAAATATAGATTATAATAACTGTTAGTGCCAGACACACAATTTCTTAATTGGTCTAATCAAGAATGATATCTAAATATAGATTGTGCACTGTCACAAATTTGATTAAACTGGATGTAGAAATCAAGAGGGGGGGGGCTTGGTTTGATTGATTATTTCTTCCCGTAGGGTGAATGTAAAAACTATTTATCTACCTGTGGGCAGTAGCAGCCAGGTGTGCACTCCCTGACCCCCGAACACAGATCAGCTCGTCCCTGCAGAGCACACTGCTTCTCACAGGGAGCGCCGCAGTCGGAGAACAGGAACGGGGCTTCACAGTCTGCAAATAAAGACCGAGAGAGAAGAGGAGGAGAAGAAGGAGAAGGAAAGGAGGGAGAGAGGGAGGAGAGGGGGGGACGACAGGAAATGACTGTAGTTCCTGGACATTATCATCATGTACACGTCTCAAACACACACACACACACACACTAAGACACACACAGACTCTCTCTCCCTCACCGTCACATTGCCCCTGGCTGCAGGCCCGGCTCTGTGTTTCCACAGGAGTGCACTGTTGCCCCCTGGTGGCCGGGGAGAGAGCGACGCGGTAACGCTGCTGCCTCTGAGACTCACAGGAGCAGAGAGACCAGACGCTCCACTGAGACATGGGACAGTCTGCAGAGGACAGAAATAAAAACCAGATCAATCAACCACGAACCAAAACAATTAAATCTGGTGCAACACAAACATTTCAGATCAAGATTATTCTCACTTTAATGTTGTATTTTGAGTAAAAACACACCTGAGGACTATGAAGACTATGCACATTATGTAATCTAAATGTAATTGAGGATGAACTGCATTTTGTGTTTCATTGTCCGTTATATGACGAAGCCAGAACAGGCAGTTTTTGTTTCAGAAAATGCAAAATGTGAAACCTGAGTTGTTTTGGGTTGATGATGAGGTAAAGTTGGAATGGTTCTTCAGAAAAGAAGTCTTTACTATAGCTACTTTCATTAAAAAATGTGAATTATTTATGTGAATTCCATGTGGTTTTTGTTTTTGTTTGGTTTTGTCTGTGCTTTGATGATTTTGTTTGGTGTCTAAATATGATGATAATGTGTCTTGTAAGCCCTTATAGGCTGGGCGCCTTAGTTGGTGCACGGCACGTAAATAAATATAAATTCATTCATTCATTCATACGTAGACAAGCATTGAATCTTTATCTTTAAGATTTCCACAACACAAGCATTAGTTTATCTTCTTTTACAATCAATATAATAGAAGTAATCAGAGTGGCATCGACAGCTGAAGTGCAGTTAAAGCAGAGACAATAATTCAGTTAGTGGCCATGAAGATGTGACACTAACAATAATAAATAGAGCAGTAATATCAGCCCAACCACTGCGTATAATCAATAGAGCAGTTTATCTTAGGTTTTAATTTAGGTCAGGCCTGGATCATTAGTCTTCTTTATTAAATTACTGCTGCTTAAATCTTCAGTAAATATATCATCTGTGGCTCTTTGGACTGTGAAAGGTACAGTATAAGCAACATAACCTCATATAAAGATAACCTAAAAACAAGGTCCATAAAGATTTCCTGTTGTAAATATTAAAACCTAGTAGACTGTGAGAGTATAAGCAACATAACCTTGCTTCCCAATTTTGATATATAATCTAAGTAAAGGAAAAAGTAAATATAAATATGAATTACTTAAAAATGTCATTATCAGGTAAACGACGTTCGTATAAAGACTTCCTGTTGTAAATATTAAAACCTGAGTTGAGTTAAATCTTCTCTGTTGTTTGAGCTTCTTCTTTCTCCCTGTGCCTCTGATCTCATGTTGGGATTTGCATACATTATCTTATGAAGCCTTCACTGTTTTGTTTTCACTAATAACTCACACTCTATATCCAGTTGTTCACTTACTGCAGCAACAATAAATGTACAAGTCAGGCTCCAGTTAATCCCCACACACCCCGTCCTCCTCAGTTATCATGGTTTCTTATGCACATGAATATTTCATATCAGAAAAAAGTACACTACACCAGACAGAGCATCATCAGAAACGTTTACATCACCTCATCTCATTAGCCATTATGTCTCCTGTGTCCCTGTTTTTATGTATTATGTTCCTGTTGTGATATTTTAATGGCTTTTTAACATCTTGCCGGAGGACTGCAGCTTCTGGCTAACACTGACACGTTTACAGAAATGTTAATGTGCACTGTCCTCTCCAAATAAAAAAAACTAAACTAAAAACATGTCACACAAATAATCAGAAGGAAATAGGAATAATATCTGATCTGAATAAAACTGTGTCATGTAAAAAAGGTCGACTGGAAAATTTTAATCCGAACAGGCTCATTCAGAAGGAAATGCCGGTCGATTAGCGGATCAAGATCCATGTAAACGGTTAATCTGATCAAAGTAGTCTCTGCTTCTGACCTTCATCCACTGGAAGGGAAATAAAATTAACCGTTGCTGTTATGTGAGGGTCCGAGCGAGGGAGCAATTTGACAGAAAAGCTTCTTCTTTTCCTGTTTTCAACTAATTTGACCAGCAGAATCTCTGTGCATGTCCCAGTGAATTTATTGCATGTTCACGTACGTTTTAATTGGATCGCTTTATTTGCGTCAGTGTAAAACAGTGAAGTTGGAATTTGAGATCAGATGGATTTTAATCAGATTGTGTAGTAAAAGCAGATGTAAGCGTGGCTGTACTGTGTGTGTGTGTGTGTGTGTGTGTGTGTGTGTGTGTGTGTGTGTGTGTGTGTGTGTGTCTGCACCTGGACAGGGCCGTTTGTAGCAGAGCTGCGTCTCCTCTCGGTTCCTCTCGGCCTCCTCCACCTCGGCCGGACACGCTGCGTCGCCCTCCTCCTCGCACATACACACCCTGCGGCGCGTGACCGACCCCGCGCCGCAGCTCCGGGAACACGGTGACCACGGCGACCAGGGGCAAAGGTCATCTGGAGACGAAGACAGCGAGAGAGAGAGAATGAGAGGAAATAAGAACTGAATTTTTTTCATTCATAGTTTCTTTGGTAACACTTTACTTGAATAGGTATTCATAAGATTGACATAACACTGTCATAACCATGACATAACAGCTGTCATAACCATCAATGAATACTTATGACAGCTGTCGTTAAGTGTCATTCGGTAAGTTATGTCACTTTTGATGCAAAGTTGACATTATTTGAGATGTTTTTGTTCTGACAACTTGACATAAAGACAATTTAAACTGTGATAGCAGACCTGATTGCCAAACTTTAAAAATTATGTCAAGTTCTCATAACAAGGAACATCTCAAATAATGTCAACTTTGCATCAAAAGTGACATAACTTACCGAATGACACTTAACGACAGCTGTCATAAGTATTCATTGATGTTGATGACAGTTTTATGTCAATCTTATGAATACCTATTCAAGTAAAGTGTTACCGTTTCTTTTCTTGCGAGTGTGTACAGACCCAGACAGGGAGCGCTGAGACACTGCTGCGTCTCTCTCTCCGGCCCGCTGCAGTCCGACCCGTTGTTTCGCGGCGGGGGGTTGATGCAGGCGCGGGATCGAACCTGCGCTCCCTTCCCGCAGGTCACTGAGCAGTCCGACCAGACTGACCAGGGCGTCCAGCCGCCGTCCACTGAAAACAACAACACTCAGTCATAGGGATGTCACACGATTACTTGTTTTCACAATTAATCGCGGTATTAAACTTAATTAATAATACATAATTAATTTATCGCAAAGATTCCTAAATACCGTCAGTTCCCAAAAAAGATTATGTCTGAACCATCTTGGCAAATGTGCGCCAAAGTAAAGGTAAATTACCTAATGTAACATTGAATCGGTAAGAATTTAAAAGTTTGCATGTCATTTGTAATTTAAAAAAAGTAGAAAAAAAAAAGATTAAAATAAACTTAAACACTTGTTAAGATGACAATTAATTCCCCTGGGGAATATAATTGGTCCTTTATTAATAGATACTTAAAATATTTTGTGTAAATAATTAGCTTCGTAATTATTTAGACTATATTTGATTTTACACATACATAGTGTTGTGAAATTAATTAATGCATAACCGTAATTATTTCTCTGACAATAATCGTACCAAGAAAATCTATAATCGTGACATCCCTACTCAGTCATTTTTAATGGTTATTTCCTCTCTATGTTCAAGTCAAACACATCAGGAGTCACTTCATTCGCTCCGTTCGGCAGGATAAACGCAGCGACGCACCTCTGCAGTCGATGTCTTGGCAGTAATCGCCCTCTGGGGTGCAGGTGCTGGAGGAGGGGGTAGGAGGGGGGGCAGAATAAATGAGAAAGTCCTCAGAGTGCAAACACTTTCACACTTTCACCAGACAAATATCACTTTTTCATCTGTGTTCATTTTTTTTTTTTAAATCCATCTCACCATTGTTTGCACTCGCCCTGCAGCCAGGTGTCCCCCACAGTGAGCTCCTTGTCGTCATGGAGACAGAGCGGCGGGCAGGGTCCCGGGTCGCACAGTTTATGCTGGACTTCCTCAAACTGACACACAGATCCCTCGGACTCCGGGATCAGAGACCTGAGGCACAAAACAAGACAAGACAAAACAAAAAATAAAAAATAAAAACACAGACGTGAGTAGAAACAGATATTTGTTAGTACGGAAGCCCTAAAGGGCCAAGTCCGTATAAATTTTTTTATTATTGTTTTCTCGTGATAACGACTTATTATTTCGTTATCTCGAGATAACAAAGTTTGTTTTCTCGTGATAACGAATTAATTTATTTCGTTATCTCGAGATAACAAAGACCGTTTTCTCGTGATAACGAAATAATCATAGAATGTGTGGTTGACATGGTTGCCTAGCAACATGTTTCCCCGGTGCAATCGCTTCTGCTTACGGGGAAGTAGCAGCTGGTTAGCCGCTGTATGTTCGTAGCAGGGGGCTACCGCTCTGTGTGTGTGTCGCGGTGATAATTTAACCGTGAAAAGTAGGCTACAACACACACAACATAACGTTACAGCCGCAGTGTTGTGAGTGAATCATGTCGGGACAACCAGGCTTCATGAATCCGCTTCACAGACCCCGGTGCTTGGCCGCCGCCGCCGCCGCTGCTCTAGTGGCGGCCGGGCACCGGGGTATACCAGTGTAAGTGTATACCATTTCATATCATTGGAGCAGCCGCTCATGGAGTATCTTTCCATTTATTGAATATCTTTGATACAGCGGCTAACCAGCTGCTACTTCCCCGTAAGCAGAAGCGATTGCACCGGGGAAACATGTTGCTAGGCAACCATGTCAACCACACATTCTATGATTATTTCATTATCACGAGAAAACGGTCTTTGTTATCTCGAGATAACGAAATAAATTAATTCGTTATCACGAGAAAACAAACTTTGTTATCTCGAGATAACGAAATTATAAGTCATTATCACGAGAAAACGATAATAAAAAAATTTATACGGACTTGGCCCTTTAGGGCTTCCGTATGTTAGAGATGCACGATAACTTTTTTTTAAAACTGATACCGATAACTTTCTGCTTCCAAAGGCCGATACCGATACCGATAATACTACAGTATAAACAAAACCAAACACAGTTTTAACTCTTTAAATGAAGATACTCAGAATCAGAATCAGAACAGTTTTATTGCCAAGAGCAGTAAAGGTCAGTTTACAGCACAAGGAACTTGTCTTGGTGTCAGGTGCAAACATAAAAGTACCAAAAATAGAATAGAATAAGAAAATAGAATAGAATGAATTAAAATATTCTAGTGCAAAAGATACGCATATACTATATACAAAAAGGAAATATGCATACCGTATATGATAAATACACATATACTATATAAAAGAATAGAATAAAGATATATACAAATACTACTATTATTAGCAAGCCTTTAAAAAATTTGCTAAAAGATATCAAACAAAACTTTTTGATATCTCAAATGAACATCTATTTAAATAAGGTGCATTACTTATTGATAGAAGAATAAAGGCCTCTAGAGCTGATGCAAATAGTTTGCATCAGGATTTAAAATAAATACAAAGTGGAAAAAGTGCATTCCACTAGTTAAAAAAAAAAAGTTTAAAGGATTTTTGCTTGGCTGGTTCCATACAAATGAATAACTTTTCACTAAAGTAAATGAAGCTGAATGAAGAAGAGGGAAAATTTGATGATTTTCTTCAGTCAGAAAGTTGTTTTTCCGATTATATCGAGGCCACTTGAACGCAGCATTCACTACAGACCGTTCAGGTCTCACGTGTGAGTGGAAGCGCTTGATTAAAAAAACGACCCACACCCGCAATGCTGACAAAACTATAGACTACATCTTATCGGAGCTATTCGTTAAGATATCGGACTTATCGGAATGACGTCATAATTTCCTGATATCGTGCATCTATAATATTTGTATATATCTTCTTCTTCTTCCCACTCACCTGTATCGGGTTCTCTGGCCCCGCCCACAGGAGACGCTGCACGACGCCCAGCTGGACCAGGAGCTCCAGGTGCAGGCGGCGGCCGGCGTGCAGCTGTGATTGGTGCAGAGCAGCCGTCCGTCGGTGCAGCTGCAGTTGTTGCAGTCGACCTGGTGCAGGCTGCCGGCCGCCCACACCTGCCCCACCGAGTCCACGCAGTCGCACTGCCACAGCTGCACACACATCCCGTCCTGCTGCAGCTGACCTGCACACACACGGAAAACTCATTTAAACTGACTTTTCAGCATTGGTTTCAGTTTTTATATTTATTATTGTTGCATTAAAGGGACATTCTAGCATACACTGTACTATTTGGTGCTGTTCTGAGCATTATTTGTGGCTATAAGCGGCTTTTTTGATGGCGGTTTTGCTCTTGGCTCCATAGACAGCAGTGTTTTTCTATCTGGCTGTCTGTGCTGAAGTCGCTACAACTAGAGAAGTCTACAGTCGGCATAATTGATCTGTGGCGGGCGGTTTCTACTGGGTCTGACGGTGCTTTAGAGCATGGGTTAAATTTATGCTGGAATATCCCTTTAAGTTCTATCAAACAGAGGAGTAACACGTTATAATAAGTACACACTATTAAGCATTAGTTAAGCATTAATAAATACTGAATTCTTCATGTATAATGCATGAATACTCATCAGTATGTGGTTTATAAATACAGTTAGTGCTTATTAATGATGAGTAAAACATTTTAACTGTGTTTGTAAACTAAATAGGATAGGTTTTATTTGTCATTCTTATGCGTCACATAAAAACGAAATTATGTTTCACACATCCACCGTTCGAGATCAAGATCAGTGCATTAAAGCAGAAGTAAGCGATCCGGTCATTTTGGCTAATGCTGCGTTCCAGGCAGGCTTTTGAAACTGTAAATTACAGCTTCAAGTCACAACTTACGACTTTGTAGCGTTCCAGGCAACCCACTCGTGTTTTTCCGACCTGTTGCCTGTAAAAGTCACTATAACGGCCACTCGTAACTTCCGACCTGTGAACTTGTACCAGATCGAACTGGTACGACTTCACAGGTCGGAAAAACACGAGTTACGGGTTGCCTTGGCTGCACACACAGCCCTTCATGCCGTTCTCTCTCCTCATTGGATAAAACTTGTAGGATACGAGAAAAGTTTTCTCCTCGGCTCAGAGCAGAGCAGAGTGACTGAGAGACCCGTGTTTCGGTCCAAACACTCTATGTAAGTGATTGCTGTCAGAAGATATAACTATTTAAGACTTATATTAACACAAAAATATCGCTTACTTCTGCTTTAATTTCAACAATAAGAAAGTAAAACATGGATAAATAAAAACAACATATAAAATGAATGATCATAAATAAAAGAGAATAAAAATTATCATTAGATAAACACTCTAAAAAATCAGTTTATGCAAATACTAATGAGTATTCATGTGTTATAAATGATGAATTCAGTATTTAATGCTTAACTAATGCGTAATAGTGTGTACTTAACTACTATAAGTATGGAGACACATACAGATAGACAAACACAACCGTGCTTATCTGTTCAATACCAGCAGACCCAGGACCTTTAAGAGAGAGTCTCTCACACACACACACACACACACGGAGCGGCTTATCTGCTAATAAAACGATGGCAGCGTCTGCACCTTGAGGGCAGCGACAGCCCGGCTGACATTCGGCGTTGCCCTGGCACTCGATGCCCTGCTGCAGGTCTGAGCAGCGCTGCGGACACTGGTTGGCACACGGCACGAACTCCTGGCCTGGGGGGCAACCTTTCTCCTCTGACAACGACACACAACACATTAACACAGAAGGTCAGGATTTATCCCATGATGCTGACAGACATTTTCACACCTCAACAAGCATGCTGATGATGATGACACACGGTGGTGCGTTGGACTTTTCCCCCCAACCACGGACCAACGTTATCTGATAAAAACAAATCAGTGAGGAGGGAATTCAGTTGGAAAAATGTGACTCGATTATTTCGTACTCCTTCACAAAAGACTAACTATTCAAATCAGACTGCCTGTTGGAGATCCTGCGGGAATACTTCAGAAAACCATTTCCATATCTTCTGGAACTGATTGATTATTGGAATTCTGGAGGATGTTTTCAAATGGAAAATGTTTTTAAATTTCAAAGTCATGTACCTGTGTGATCTGGATGGACTTGATCTTCCAAAGAGAGACAAATACCTTCTGAGAGTTTTGCTAGTGGGGTGTAAAAAGGCTCTGACCAGAAAGTGGTTTAAAAAAGACAAACCAACAATTAATGAATGGATTGATATCATTTATAATATAGTATATGTTATGGAGAGAATTACATTCAAACTCAAAAACCAATCTGATATTTTTGAAGAGAACTGGTTGAAATGACTCAGCTACGTGTCAACTGTAAGACCTATAAGACCTAGATCACAAAGATAAGGCTAAACTCTTGATTAAGAAATGTTTTGCTCCATATCCTCAAGAAACATCCTTTTATGTACAGTATGATGTGTTTATGTTTGACTCCGCTGTTCCACTTAATGAATAGGGCTGGGACGATATGATTTTCTCCCGATTCGATTCTTCTACGATTTTTTGGATGATGATTCAATTTAAATTGCGATTCTACGATATTGCCGATTCTTTCGATTTTTAGTCTTTAGCATTTTTAACATTTATCTGCACACAAATACTGTAGGAGCCTATAAATTAACATACTCCATTATAAAGTGAACTTAAAGCCTTTTCAAAACCTGTACTCTCTGTATGTAAAAAAGGCGAACAAATGCACATTGCACAATATTTAAAAAAATTATTTAAAAAAATAAAAAAAGATATCGCGATATTTAATGCAAATCGATTTTTTCTCCCACCCCTATTAATGAACAAATCCTCCCCTTGTCATGTTATGTTTTGTTAAGTTGTGTGTTTTTGTGCCCTGTTGGCACATATGTGTATAGGAAAACCAATAAAAAGTAAATAAAAAATAAAAAATAAAAAAACAAATCAGTGAGCGCTCATCCATGTGTGTGTGTGTGTGTGTGTGTGTCTCACCACAGGGTTTGGTGTTGCAGGGTTTGACCTGGTTTTTCTCCCCTTCGCACTTCTTCCCGCCGTTTTTGGGCGGAGGACTGGAGCAGGAGCGAGTGCGGATGGAGCGGCCGCCGCCACAGCGTTTATCACAGCGGGACCAGGGGCTCCACCGGGACCAGCCCCCGTCCACTGCAGCAGAACACACACACAGAGACAAACATTACACCAACACCAACACAGACCAGTTGGATCTAACTGTTTGGCTGTTTCCCCGCTGGACCTGAGACCGTCCTGTCCTGCATGCTACGAACAGTCGGGTCTATGATTCTTCCCATATCACTTTTTGTTCAGATACGTATAGACATGCATGCATATGATCCTGCAGCCCTTAATCCCAATGTTTAATTATTTTTCATCCACACTTTGATTCTAAAAACATTCTTGAATAAAAGTGCTGAACTTCTGGATCTTATGCTGCTTTCGAGACAACTTAGAACTTGGATTTTTCAGACTTCCTACTTGAAAAAATGCAATCAAACGCCGCCTCATGTCGGAGCTCCCACTCGGGAAAAGTTGGAGAAAAAAATCAACCCCGACTTCTCTGAGAATCAGTTGTCTGGCGTCACACAACAATCTGTACCACACTGTCAATGGTAAAGCACGGATGAAAATGCATTTAAAATGCCAAAATACATTAAAACGTTATGAAATATACAATATTTACTTATGGTTACAGATCAACCTACTGATGTTGTGGGACACAGTAAATTCATGTTGTTATTTCTCGATTTCTTTTAATTGTTTTTGTGCCCTTTTTTAATGTTTTAATGCCTTACGGTAGCTACGTGAAGCACAAAGTTTGTCCCAGTCTGCCATGTTTTTGATTATTCTGGCGTGGTGCGTCTCAAACGCTTTGAAGTCGGAAATCTGAGTTTTCAGCTGGGGGATTATGAGTTCCTAGCTGTCGCGAACGCAGCATAACACATGTGGCAGTGTTCCTGACCTTATTATTATTGACTGAATGTTTTGTGATTATATTGTTTGTTCATTTCATATCTTCTGGTCTGCCCTTAATTGATGAAGATTTTCTTGTTTGCATATTTATTTTAATTTCTATACAGTCACTCCCTCCTTCAGATGGCTTTCCCTCAGCACAAACTCTCTGCCTGAAGAAGGTCACAGGACCGAAACATTGCATATTTTATACTTCTGACTGCTTGAAATAAGGAAAACGGGTCAGAAACTTTAATTCAAATCCACTTTAACTATGATTTTTAAGTTTTATCGTCGATCCTGAGCTGTTCCGAAACACGACTCTGACCTCTGCAGGGCCGGATGTTACAGAAGCGCTGCTCCTGGTTTCCTCCCAGGATGTCCCGGCACCACGAGCCGTTGGTCCCGGGGCTCAGGAACGTTCGAATCCGGAGCTGCTGACCGACACCGCAGGACCGGGAGCAGGAGCCCCAATCCCCCCACTCGGTCCACGAACAGTTCCTCCTCACGCAGTCGGCTCCCTGACAATCCTCCCCTCCGCCTAGGAAACATCAGAACAAGACAAAACGGTCGAGTATCAGCATGACACTTCCTGTTTATTATATTATTACAGTATTTATGATAATGTCTGAATATTTATTAAAGTGAAAACAGGAAACAGAGCAAACGCTGCTGAGATTAATGAATCATCAGAGGGAGAATTTATTTCATAATGTACTGCTTTTGTTATCTCTCTCACTACACAAACACAGTATTATCATTTTTTCAGGATGGATTTATTCTTTGTTTTTATTCATCCCTCTCGTTGGAGCAGAGATTTTAGATAAAAATCAGAGTACATCGTTCAGCTGCTTCGCCGCTCGGGGTTTGATTTGAATAAATTAGCGCTACATATAAATTCATTTATATTACAGGGGCCGGCTGTATTTTCATAGCAACTTTGAAACTAATCTCTCCTGTGATGTCGGCGTCGATCAGTCAATAAAACAAAGAGTCTGCTACAAAACCTCTGCTGCCGCCCGTGAGATAAGAGCGTTGAAAATCATAAACCGAGGCACTTGCAAACACTCGAAAAATCCCAAATAGCAAAGCAGCAGATGTAATAAAATTCAGTTTGTGGAGAATTTTTTCACTGGTGGAGGACGATTGCTACTTACAACACATCATCTCTCTCACACACACACAAATAGGGTCTAAAATATGAAAATGTAATCCTTTATGATCAGATATATTCAGCTGAAGGGCGTAAAAACTGTTATGAACGTGCACACAGACACCTGATAGAAGTACAATGCTCTACTATTAATGCCAAACAGTTCCTGCACTTCACTTCACTGTACTACATCTGAACCTGTGGCCTGTTCTTTGTCATTCCTGAAGCCTCATTATTTACCACGATGCTGAGCCTGCAGCCTGAACAAGCAGATAAAGGAAAGGACTTGAGTTCAGAGTACAGAGCTCAGAGGTAAACAGATGAGATGACGGCTCGTACCTGTGCACTGCGGCAGGTTACAGGCCTTCTCCTGGTGAGAGCTTCCAGAGCACGGCGGCTTCACACAACGACGGTGACGCGACTTCGTGGCCGGTTTCACAGCGTCGGTGCAGGTTTTAGTGCACGGGCTCCACGACGACCAGGGGGAGAAACCAGCATCCTCATCTGAAAAGCACAGATTTTTTTAAAACTGATTCTAAGGGAGAGGCGACACACAGTGATTTACAGTAGAGAAATGAGTGGGAAGGTATGATGGAGTATTGGGGCCACATTGAGAAAATAAAGTCATAGTTTTACGAGAATAAAGGGGGAATTTTATGAGAATAAAGTCGTAAATTTATGAGAAAAAAGTCGTAACTGTACCAGTTAGTGGATATGGTAGGCTGTTCTGGTTCTGTTCTGGTTCTTTATACAGAATAGATGCATTTTCTTGCATATTCTTGCATATTCTTTTCAAAGTGATGACCATGTGCTGCTGATGAGCCAAAAGGTTAAGTATCTCCTTGTTTGTGAAACCTACACTGAAGTACAACTTAATTTTAACAACTTTACTTCTCTAAAACAACAGGTTAAAATATATGACTTTATTCTTGTAAAATTATGACTTTATACTTGTAAAACTATGACTTTTTTCCAAATAAAACCATGACTTTGTTCTCGAAGTCTGTAAAAAACATTTTCTCAATGTGGCCCTAATACTCCGTCATAAGGAGGAGATAAACACTTGTATCAAACTTTAAAAGATCATTTACCTGGTAAAGACGGTTCTTCTGTGGGACCAACGATCACTGCCAAAAACACAGCTGCATTATTTACTGTTGTGCACAAGTGTACGTATGTATGTTTTTATAATAGATGGAGAATATAAAAGTCAGAGAGAAGCCTTCATGATGAACTGTGGGGTCTCGTACCGGGGCAGTCGGGGGCCTGGCAGTAGGTGGTTTCATGACGCGCCCCCTGGCAGTCTCTGCCCCCGTGGGCCGGGGCAGGATGAGTGCAGCCTCTGGACCGGGTTTTCAGACCCAGACCTCCACAGGACAGAGAGCAGGAGCTCCAGGGCCCCCAGGGAGAAAGACCCCCGTCCACCGGACAAGGCTCCAAGGAGCAGTTCCACCGGCCGTGTTCACAGCCGCTGCAAAGGGAAAGAAGAGGTGAGATGCCCTCTGATGATCCAGCAGCAGCAGAAGATAACAAATAATTAGGGGTGGGAGAAAAAAATCGATTCACATAAGTATCGCGATATTTTTTTGACGATTTTTAAATCGATTTTTTATATTGTGCAATGTGCATTTGTTCGCCTTTTTTACATACAGAGAGTCCAGGTTTTGAAAAGGGTTTACTTTTTTTCACTTTATAATGGAGTATGTACATTTATAGGCTCCTACAGTATTTGTATGCAGATAAATGTTAAAATGTAGCAGTTTATCTCAGTCTATATCTCATTTTGTCAGAAAGGTTTCAGAAGCCTGTTTCTTTCTATACTCTTTTATTTTTGCCTCTTTTGTGCAGTCCAGGCTTTTGAAAAGAGAGTAAACATATACAATATTGCTGCTGAATAAATCTTAAAAACTGACTTACATGTGATGTGTATTTTATGGCGGAAATATGGTTCCTGGAATAGTCTGTAGACAATCATAATCATTCAACTGTTTCACTGGTGTTAAAAATGCAGACTAAAAATCCAGAAAATCGGCAATATCGTAGAATCGCAATTTAAATCGAATCTGCATCCAAAAAATCGTAGAAGAATAAAATCTGGAGAAAAGCATATTGTCCCAGCCCTACAAATAATACAAGAAGTATTGTGTCCTCCTCTCACCATGTGCTGCAGTCGTGCACTAGGTTGTCTCCAGACTGAAGCTCCGCCCCCTCAGAGACGTTGTAGAGGAGCAGAGATGAGACCGGTGTGATGGAGACGCTCTGCAACGACGCCAGGAACGCTTTGTCCACCAGACACGGACACTCCTGAAACACACAAACACTGTGTTGGTAGTTTTATCTGAATTAACAGTCATCATGACTACATCAGGACAAGTGTTGCCCCCCGAAAACTCTTTGTTTTTTTTTCGTGAATCCCGGGAAATGCTCGGTCAATTTATTACCAGGAAGGAAAAATGGATTCCTGGGATTTTTTTTTTTTTTTTTGGTACGATTTTTTTTTTATTACGTTGTAGGCCCTTTGCTGCATGTCATTCCTGCTCTCTCTGCATCCACATTTCCTGTCTCTCTCGACTATACTATCAATTATAGGCAAAAAAGCCCCAAAAATGTAACTTTAAAGAGATCTAAAATGAGTTTGGAGAAATGTTGGGCTCCACGACTCCGGTTGAACTGTATTACTGTAACTTTATTTTCAAGCGCTGCGGTTTGATTAATGTGGAGGAAAGTGTGTGACACACTTGTTTTCATCTTCCTACAGAAAGTTAAACATTTTAATAAAGTTGTATTGTTGAATGTATTAATATATAAGTAGCCTTAAAGCAGTATTAAAATGTATCCTTTTACTTATTTTGGGATTTCCACAGACTCCCGGGAGTTGGGCTCTTTTGTCCCGGGAATTGAAAAGAAGCAAATTCTGTAAATTTCAGCAACATTAATAATAATAGAAAGCCGACAGGGACCTGACCTGTACACAGGCTCCGTGGTGCTGGTAGGTGAGCGGGGGGCAGTGGCATCCTTCCTCGCAGCCGTCTGAGTAGCAGCCCTCTCTGCCGCTGACCTGAGCGCAGCTGAACGGACATCCCTCGCCTCGCTCACACTCCCTGTACAGTCGACCTGGGGGGCAGCCCACCTCTGCACGGGGACACGACACACATACACACACACACACACAAATATCTTGGCATTTTGATCGATGATAAACTTACGTTCCACTCCCATATCGATCATCTTGTAAAAAAACTTGGGTCAAAAAATTGGTTTCCTTTACCTAAATAAATCTAATTTTCCATTGGCATGCAGAAAGAAATTAGTTGAAGCTGTTTTCATAACTGTCTTAGACTAAGGTGACATCATTTACAGCCTCCACTCTTAAACCCCTAGATGCCATTTCCGCTCTAGCAACTGGTTGCAATTGCATATTCCCAAAATTCGGACTGAGCTAGGGAGGTCTGCCTTCTCAGCTTATGCCCCACACATCTGGAATCATCTACAACTAACGCTTAAGTTAAACTCATTTGTCCCATTCAATCACTTCAAATTATGAATTAATAATTCCCTGTCTTCCGTTTGTAATTGTTTCCTCTGATGTCTTCTGTTCTGTCCTTTACTGTATTTTATTGTGTATATCTGTTCTGTGTTTTGTTTGTTTTGCTTTGTACTCTGTCTGCACTGTAAATGAGGCTTGCCTCAGTGTACTAACGAGTTTAAATAAAGGTTAACTAAACTAAACTAAACGCACTGACAGTGAGGCGTCAGGTTCGAGACGCTCAGACACAGAAACATGTTTTCCGGTGAACGGGGACTCACCGAGGCAGACCTGGGTGTTGCACATCTTGCTCTGGCGCCGGGGGCCGCTGCAGGGCGGCGAGCTGCAGACGCGGGAGCGGGACTGTTGTCCTCCGCCACAGCTGACGGAGCAAACCGACCACGTAGACCAGGGCAGCCACGGGCCGCCCGAGTCTGTGGAGGGAGAAGACACGGAGATGTGAGGACAAAGGTGGACACAGAGAACGACCAGAGACTGAACTGAACTGGAGCTTGTTCTCATTTTAATCTTTATTATTCACAGAGTCAAGATTCTCTATAAATGGAAGGAAGAAGCCTAAAGTTTCAGGTCGCTAATTACGTGATGATGTCAAGAAGTAACAGTCAATTTCATGTTTTTCATAAAATGCTCTGAATTTTTTGGGAAAGGCCAGACATTTCTCCACCAATTCCTTGCAATTGACCATTTGACCTTTTTCTACACAGGTTTGGCTATGTTTTTCGACATTACTATGAAATTGATCATTATTTTTAGGCTATTTCTAGACATTACGACGCAATTACTTGTTATTTCTTGACATTATCACCTAATTAGTGGCCTGTAAATTAAAGGGGTTACCAAGTTTCATGATTTACAGCTCTGGAAAAAATTAATAGACCACTTCAAAGTTTCTCAGTTTCTCTGGATTTACTTTTTACAGGTATGTGTTTGGGTAAAATGAACACTTCTGTAAACTCCTGACAATATTTCTCACAAATTTGTGATAAAAACATTGTGATTTAGAGCATTTATCGGCAGAAAATGACAAATGGGCAAAGTAACAAAAACTTTTCAGACCTCGAATAATAATACTGCAAAACAGAAAACAAGTTTGTATTCATTTTTAAACACAACACTCATTTTTAATGTAACTTAGGAAGAGTTCAGAAATCAACACAGCAGTTTTATACTCTTCATTAAATATGATCAGTGCCTCATTAAGTAGAGTGAGTTCTGCTCGTGTTGAAATTCAATAGACACTGGAATCGAATGGCTGCATTTCATGTAGAGAAGCTGATTTATTAAAAACAATTTGGAGTGGTCTCTTATCTTTTCCAGAGCTGTATGTGTGTCACTGGATGAAAGCATGTTGTGTTGTTAGTGTGTACCTGTGCAGGTGTGTGTGTTGCAGTCGTTCTGCTGCTCTCCGTCCCCCATGCAGCCTCTTCCTCCGCTCTGAGGAGACGGATTATCACACTGTCGCCTCCTGAACGTGACTCCTCCTCCACACGGCAGCGAGCACTCGGTCCAGGCTCCCCATTGGCTCCAGCCGCCGTCAACGTGGCAACCGGGGACCGACTGACAGTGCAGAACTCCGGCCTCGCATGAACTGAGAAAGAAAAGAGAGAAAGATGAAATCCAAAAGATAAAAAAGTTGTTAAAGGGATAGTCCTCCGTGCCTTCTCTGAGTTACGGGGGGGGGGTCCGGGCAGCAGTATTTGTCCATATAAAGGTTGTGAATGGATACCAACTTTCTTCGTCCAAAAAGACACACCAAAAAACATCCAAATACCTCCATACTGCTCGTCTGTAATGTCCCTCTTGTACTGAAGCCCCGACATGAGAAATTGTTCCGAAAAAAATTAAATAAGTCTATATTTTAAGCTTGTTTGTAGCGGAAGCTCCCAGTGTCTAAGTTCACTGCTCTTTCTGTGTCTGTGCAAATCACGCGTGATTTGCAGAGGATTTGCACTGAGCGGCGGAACAATTTCTCATGTCGGGGCTTCAATACATTACAGACGAGCAAGTATGGAGGTATTTGGATGTTTTTTGATGTGTCTTTTTGGACGAAGAAAGTTGGTATCCATTCACAACCATTATATGGACAAATACTGCTGCACGGACCCCCCCGTAACTCAGAGAAGGCACAGAGGACTCTGAAACTTGAGAAATTTGAATTTTGGGTGAACTATCCCTTTAAATTTGATGAGATATACAGTAAATACATAAAGTGTTGGTGTGGTACCAGTTCTTGCAGTCGCTGATGATGCTCTCTCCTGGATTCGCAAACTGCCAATCAGACGCCCCGGGCCACATCCAGGATGAGTCACTGGGGTCTAAACCACCTGTAAACCAGAGCCAGAGCTGATCAATAACCAGAGATCAACTATTAATCTATTGATCAACTATTAGTCTATTGATCAACTATTAATCTATTGATCGGACCGATCCAATACTCTTAGCTCTGTACCGGTGTCTGAGCTGCTGCTGTTGTGGTATTTGCAGCGACACTCCTCTCTGGCCACACACGCTCCGTCCTGCAGCACCGTGTCACCGGGGCAACCGCAGGTGGGGCTGCACCCGGGGGAGTCCAAACACACCGCGTCGCCATGGAGATCGGAGCAGGAGCGAGGACAGGGCTTCCCACAGGGCCACTCCTCCTGGCCTCCTCCGCACTCTGCAGACAAGAGGAGAAGATTATTAACACATGAAGTGGACTCTTACATGACTTTACCTTTTTGCAGAAGGATATTTTTCATTTATTATATTTTATTTCATTTTATTTTATCTTATTTTATTGAGAAAATGAGAAAATGTACAAAAAGTACAGGACCGCACTCCAAATTTAAGTATTTTATTATGACACAAACATTTCGGGGTAAACCCAAAGAAAGGTTTTCCCCCGAAACACTTGTGTCATAATAAAATACTTGAATTTGGAGTGTGGCTTTGATTACGGCATGCATTCACTGTGGCTGTATCGTTTCGATAAGCTTCTGCAATGTCACAACATGTATTTCCGTCCAGAGTTGCATTAATTGTTCACCAAGATCTTGTACTTCTGAAACAGATTAACATCCACGACCACAGGATGTGTCTTCCAACTTTGTTTAAGAAATGAGAAGTTACTGACTGCATCAGTTGGGGTAAAATAACTTGTTGTTGCTGAAATATAATCATCCATGCAGTAATTATCCAATGGGAGACTATTAAATTAGTTAAATCCAGGTGGTGACTTTTTTTTTTGGACGGGCAGGTATCTTATCTATCTTTGGATATCTTATTTCATTTACATTTTTATTTTTTCGGTACCTTTTTATTACTACTTACTACTTTATTATTTTACTATTTTTTGTAAAACATTTCTGATTCAGGTGGAGGCAACATGAAGACAAACGTGAAACTGGTGAAACTGGTGAAACTGGTCAGACTGGAGGAAACTGTGACTGTGAATCCTCTGAGAGGCCGAGGTCGAGGTCTAGTTCTGTTTCCCCGGACGAACAGAGGTTTGGGTCAACGGGTAATGAAATGAAACCAGAAGCTGTGGTGGTGCAAAAACCAATCAGGCCCCTCGATGTGCGCTAATAAATTAAATACAGTCTTGTAGCTGAGTGATTGATGGAAACCATTTGGACTTTGGACTTCTCTCTGTGTTTCCAGTGCACCGACCTTTCGCCGTCGTACCGCGGCGCTGCAGAGTGGCCGTCACCTCGGGGGGAAAAAAAAACCCCACTGTTATGGTTGTGCGGGGGCTGGACAAGTGCAGAAACATGGGAGGGCAGCGAGAGTTCAGCCGAAGCAGCGAGTTCATTAATCTCCTCCTCTCAGACAGCCGTTTTCATTTCAACGGGCTCTTTGTCTCCGAACTCGTCTTCGTCTCCCAGGATTCAGCGCTCTCGCTTTTACTCATTTCCATCCAGTAACCTCCTCTCCGTCTAAGTGCTTTCCCCCCTAACACACACATACACACACATAACGTACCATACATACAGTACGTCCACTCTCACACACACACAATTAATGTACGAATCCGTTATCGCGCTGACCCGAGCAGACGGTGCTGTTGTCATGGCAACCGCGGCTCTGCCTGCTCTCCCCGAGGCAGGGCAGGCCGCCGAACCGGGCGGGAGGACTGTTGCACTCCCGGGAGCGAGAGGACGATCCGGCACAGCCGTCGCAGTCCGACCAGGACGACCAGGGGCTCCACGACCCGTGGACTGAAGACAGACGGAAAGAGAGAGAAACAACAAGAACACATGAGAACTGGGAAGACGAGTTAAAACGACAGTAAAAATGACAAAGAGCAGAAGCAGCAGAAAAGGAAAAAAGATACAGCTTCAAAAAAAAAAAAAAACATGATGAGAGACAGAGGAGAAACTTGTAGCCAAGTGACCCGGTGTTCCCTCGTCTGTGTCCTCTCATCATCAGTGACCTCAGTTTCAACTAACATGCTGTATTGTTTTGCAGGATTTTCTTTTCCTATTTGAATGCAAAAATTAATGTTTTGCACTGTTACATATAATCAGAAGTGTATTGAATGTGAGAATGATGTGCTGTTGCACTTTAACACAGATACAGTACCTATGGGAGAATTAGAAATGCAATATTTCCTTATTCGAAGCGATATTTTTTCGTGGTTTTGTAATAAAAACCAGAGGTGTTTTGTGTCTTCATAAATCAGCATTTTATGAGAATTAATCTACTGTCCCTGGTATTTGTATGAAGTTATGTACTTTAAACCATTAAGTGACATCTCAACCGTTTGGTAGAGATCAATATTTTGTGCTTATGATTCACCTAAGGGTAAAAGAAATGCAAAGAAATCATTTTTTCACTGGTTTCTTCTTGGTGGGGTTGTTAAAGGGATAATAATCTATAATTTAATAAACCGTCCCACCTGGACAGAAGCTGATGACGGGGCAGGGCTGCCTCTGGATCTGAACTCCGACCCCGTTGTGGACTTCCTGTTCCCCGGGGCAACCTGCTCCTCCGGCCCGGGGCTCGGGACAACCGCAGCTCCGGTAGCGCGACACCGACTCGGCCCCGCAGGTCCGGGAGCACGGAGTCCACTCGGACCAGTCGCACCAGTCTCCTGACACTGGAAAACAACACACACACACACACACACAGCAGACAGTTTATACATGTGTAGTTTTATAAACTGCTCATTTATCGTAGTTTTTTTCACCACCAGCTCTTAGTTCAGTTCAGCTTTATTACCCCACAGGGGGAAACTAGCAAAAATCACAAGGACAGTAACAACAACACATAGAGAAGACCATAAAAACCAACAATTTGGGTAGAGAAGAACCAATAAAAAAGCTGTTTTAAGACGTAAAGTGCGGATTTAACAGCAGTGCGAATTGATTGCACAGATTGCACTCGTACCTGTTTGTTCTGGCCCTGTATCTCCATCCTGATGGTAGAGGAATAAACTCTGTGTAGAGGTTGATCAGGACTGAACAAGATGGCCCTAACCTTCTGCAGAACCCGTTTGTTGTAAAAAAAAAATGTTGTTATCAAGCGATTATTTTGCTGGCTTCATTTACAATCTTTAACATGCGGTTTTTATTTTGTGCAGAGAGCCCAGAATAAAAGGAGATCAGGCAAAAAAAAGTTAAAACAGACTCAATGAAAGATCTTTAAAACAAAACAATCAGAGCCTTTTTTACATTAAAAGAGTTTAGTTTTCACAGAAAATAGTCTCTGCAGTCCGTTTCTGCAGATTACATCAGTGTTCAGGTTGTGGATCCAATCTCATCCGATCAATCACTTCCCCCAGATACGACTTCACCATCTCCACAACTGATCTGAACTGTAATCAGTGGCCATGTCCTTGGTTTTCTAGCTGGAGAAAATGGACAATGGTCATGACATGCTCACCTGGGCAGGTGTGTCGAGTGCAGTTGAGCCTCCCGCCCTCACAGGTGCTGGAAAACAGGAAAGAACGGCATCATAACTTTCCTGTTCTGTTCTTTCCTGTAGTGTAAATGCATACAGATGATCGTCTCTGTGTGTCTTTGTAGTTCTGACCAGTTGTTACATCCGTTGTGGGCTTTCGTTGTCTCTCCTGGTTCCAGCCGCAGTCCGGTGCCGAGGTCCAGACAGGGACACTCGTCTCTGTCCACGCAGACCGTCCCGTTGGCGGACAGGACCTTCCCCTCTGTGCAGTAACAGCCCGGCTCGCAGCTCCACTCGCAGTGCTGCAGGACACGGAGGATAAAGCGTCTTCATATCGCTTACAGCTTAAGTGCTGCGGCACTAGAAACAACATGACTGCATCGCCCCTGATTCTCGCCACTGGCTCACAGTCCGACAGTCAAAATGTTCCTCGATACATTTCTGACCTCTTAAAGGGATAGTTCAACATTTTGGCAAATTGGCCCATTGCCATAATCCCTATAGTCATAGCAGTAAGTTCATTACCTTTAATTGTTGGTGCAAGCTATTTTTAGAACGGCGGAGCAGAGCCGCGAGCTGCTCAGAGCTACGCTACAGAGGCTCATGGGATTTCTTGGTTTCCCTCATCAAACTCATCAAATACACAATCCAACAACTCCACAACGCTCTGGTGGACAAGTTGTGACCTGCACATTCACCACGCTATGAGATAATAACACAACGTTACCAGACAGAGTTGTTTTAGAGGGAAATACAGAGACTGCTTGATGAAAAACTGTCCCTGAAGGCAATGCGCATCAGCGGTTTTGCATGAATTTACCTCTAAAACAACTCTGTGTGGTAACGTTGTGTTATTATCTCATTAGCCTCTGTAGATGTTGAACTATCCCTTTAAATATCTACACCCCCTCACAACCCCTGAGGTCAGCTGATCAGCTCTTCCTCATCGTCCCCAAAAATAGACTAAAAACACGAGGTGAACTACAACTAGAAATAAAAATGTCTCTGACCCTAATTTCTTTTTAATCGCGTCTTAAAACTTATTTTTATTCTTTGGCTATTAACTCAGCATGAGAGTTGTGTGACCTCTGTTCTTGTCTGCCTTTTTTAATTTTAATTTTACTGTATTTTTAATCAGTTTGTTCTTTTATGGCTCTTACTTATTTCTTTTGTTCCTTTTTATTTAACCATTTTATGCTCTTTGTCCTGTATGTTAATCACTGTGCAGCACTTTGGTAAACTTTTATGTGAATTGAATTCATATGAATTCATTAGGAGTTCTAGATGTCGTGTCACTCACTGCCAGGTCGTCACAGGAGCGAGGGCAGGAGGGGCCGCAGCTGCTGAACGCCGTGCCGGGAACCTGAGAGCATGGTGCAACTGAAAACACACAGAGTTACATGTCGTCAATACACCTGTAGAAAACACACACACACACACACATCTACAGTTTACACACACACACACACAGTTTACACACACACACACACATACCTGGACAGTGGTCGGTGTTACAGGCTACGACCTCAGTCCCCAGACCCTCACAGTAATCTCCCTCCCCCTCCGGACTGGGACTGTCGCACTCTCTCCTCCGGCTGCGGACTCCCCCACCACACGACTTGGTACAGTCCGTCCAGTTACTCCACTGACCCCACCCACCGTCACCTGGACACAGAGACACATTAATTAAAAAAAACAACAACTTCACTGCAAATTAAACACTAAAGTAGTTCAACTTTTAAAATTTTTTCTGTATTATATGATGTTTTATGAAAGGAAAACAGTCCCATTGTTGAAAATTGGCAAAAATGGATTATGTGTGTCTCTACCATCAGACCGGACTTCAGGTAATCTCTTATTGGACTATTATTAATACTTTTATGTATTTACTTTCCTCTTTACCCTTTTTTACTCTTATTGCTTACTTTCACGACTGGAGGTGTAGACCAGTCTCTTTATGTACGTTTTTACTTTCCCCTTGATATTTTTGCACGCGTCTATAGGTCTTCATGTTCATTTATTGATTGTTTGTTAGTTTATATACAAAATCAAAAATCAATAAAAAGTAAATGACAAAAAAAAAAAAAAAAAGAAAAACTGTCTCAAATGTCACATAATGAACTCTAAATTTAGATTTTTACTGTTATTGGGTTATTTACCATTATCAATACATTTTGTGGCTCATACAACAGTAGACTATTTTTGTTTAGGATTTCTATACTTCAGGGAAAAAAATTAATTATTGGTGTTAAATTATTGTTAATGTTTAAATCATATGTGTATCGTTGTTTATCTATGTGTGTATTTGATTCTGACAAGCTCACTAAGCAGTTACACATAAGATCTTCAGCGTTTTCTGCAGATGTGGTTTGACACAAACTGGACGCACAGCCGGTGTAAGAAGATGAGTGTGTGTTTGTATGTGTGAAAATGTGATGCAAACACACACACACAGTATTCAAACATTCAGTCGACAGACTCACGGTCACATGGGGCGCTGATGCAGACTTGGTCCTCTCTGTGGGGGCCCAGACAGGGCAGGCCGCTTCCCGAGCGCTGGGGACTGGAGCAGAACCGGTACCGAGACTGGAGACCGGCTCCACACGACACCGAGCACTGACCCCACGGCGTCCACACAGACCACTGGCCGTCGACTACAGAGAGAGTGCAGGGACAAAGAGATTCACCGAGGTAAAACTTAAAGCTATTGAATGATGAACACAGGATTGCCCAGCCAATATCTATTAAAATATGACCAGTTATTTATCCACCAGGGGAAGTGTTTGAAATATTCAAGTCACTGTCATCGATACCAAATGTTTAAGTTAATTTTAATCTTTTTTTTAAATTACAAATGACACTCTAGCATTTAAATTCCTACCAATTCAATGCTACGTTAGGTAAATGGACCAGTATCTGTGCATTTACCATAACTTTGGCGCCACATCTGCCGACACATACATAATCTATTTCTGGAAAGTGACGGTATTTAGGAATCTTTGCGATCAGTTAATTGTGGCGTTTGATACCGTGATTAATTGCGAAAACAAGTCACTGTGACATCATTGCACTATAATTTTTTCTGTATTCTGTATCTTTATTCTATTTTATTTTATTTCTATGTTAATCTTAATCGTAATAAAGATGTTGTTTTTTTACCATTGCAGCTTCCTTGAGAGCAGTTCACCAGCCTTCCTGCTTCACATGTACTGAAATATAAGAAAACACATGAGTTAAATCAAAACTTTATAACTTTATCTGTCACACTAATGAACAGAAGAAACACATCCCAGTTTATAGTTTTACCGACCAGTTGTTGCAGTCTGTGGGGACGACGTCTCCTGGTTTGTACCGTTCCCCGTTCACGTCACAGCGACACTCAGACTCCTGCACACACACACCGTCCTGCAAACACACACACACACACACAGAGGGTCATGAACTGTTGTACATGTGCGTATCTACATGTGTTTAACCAGCCGACCCGACCCGACCCGGCTCACCTGTTGGACGGTTCCCTGTGGACAGCGGCAGCCAGGTGTGCAGTTCCTGCTCAGGTCCATGGTGAGGTCGCTGCAGGACACGGCCCCCGTCACACACTGCTGCCACTGCTGGCCCCGAGGACACAGCCGGCCCCCACCTGGACCCACAGAGGTAAACAAGCAGAAAACCTCAATGTTTAGAATAGAAAATATGGATTCAATATGAAAACTTGCAACTAAATGATTCAATTCAAAAACAAAACATACAACAGGATCTTATCGTCCTGGCTTCTTAACACCTTTACCTACTGCGATAGCCCCAGAGCTGTTTGCTATGTCCATAACTCCCTCATAGTTTGTCCAATGAGAAAAATTCCAGCGCTGACGGAGAGCTGAGAAGTTGTGCTTTCCGTCTATATTATACATTATATTATGGTTGCTGCCACTACTTAAAAAAATCCTAGAGGAAACATTGCACATAATAGCCTATTGTTTGCATTTGAAAAATTGAAAGGAATATTTTATTTTATTTTAACTTTTAGGCCGGTGCATATTCTCATTTGCCCAGGTCATAGTATTTCAAAGGAAATGAAAAGAGGGAAATTGGACAGAGCTTGAGTGGAGAAGTGAAAGACATAGAGCAGAAGAGACATAGTGAAATAGTGACAGAGAGTGTGTGCCATTTCCCCATATTGTATATAGTTTGGTTTTGCACTTATTCACCTGTGAATAGAGTTCACTTTTGCACTGTTTTATTTGTAAACAACACAGAGCCCTGGAGATTCTCAACATGTATAGGTCTTCATGTGCAGTAACAGTATTTTCCTTCACTAAACCCCTAAAAAGATCAAGTTTTTGTGTTTTTTCCTTTATTTTAACTGGTAATTCTTCCAAACTATGAGCAATACTCATTTACCAGACGTTACAAATTCAAGTTCAAGTACTTCTAGTATTCATACATGGGGCATTTTCTGACCAGTATGTCCAAATGGCAAAAATTTCTTTTTAGCCTCAGTCAGTAAAGGGTTAATTATATAAAGTATTGTGAGATGAGTGTGTATTCTTGCCATACCACAGGGCTGCAGGTTACAGGCGCTGAACTGCTGAGCCGTGCCGTGGACTCGAATCGGGCCGCGGGTTCGAGTCCTGTAACCTCCTCCACACGTCACCGAGCACTCAGACCACGAGCTCCACGGCTCCTTCACACCTGGGACACACACACAGCTGGATGAACCTCCTTCATAGTCTAACATATGCTCTGTTTTTGTTTTATTTGTTTTTTTAAATTTACTTTTTATCCATTTATTCATTTTCTTTTAATAACAAATGCAGCAACTATCTATCTATCTATCTGGGCACAAGACACACAACATTACACTCAACACAAGTACATACATGATCATACATAAAAATATAAGGATTCTACTGTTGGAAAGGGGATTTGACTTTACTTTTGCCATTTATACAAAATCCCTACGCTTTGTTTTTAATATTTACAGTAATAATGCAGAGTGAGGACTTTCACGAACCAAAGCAGGGTTCGATGCTGCAGGTATCGATCCCGACTCTGTCTCCTTCGCAGGGCCGACCGCCGAACGCCGGCGGAGGATTGGTTCCCGAGCGGTATCGTCTTCTCACGCCGACGTCGCACGTTCGACTGCAGCTGCTCCACTGGGTCCAGCTGCTCCAGCCGCAGTCCACTGAGAAACACAGACACACAAACACACACAGGTTAGAGAATAAAAGAGGCGATAAGATAAAGAGATGGTAAAAGAAACAAAAAGAGATAGTAAAAGCTCTAACCAGAACATGGAGATGTCCCACACTGCATCTCTCCGTCGGTGCAGGTGCTGCAGGACACAAGAGCAGGTGACATGTCAGGGTTCCCACTCGTTTTCCAAGACATTTTCAGCTGCTACAGTCTGACGGACATTAGTTTTTACGCCATACACTGATTCATCCCCTGTCCCATTCATGCTTTGGAGAAGTGTTCTTTTCGACAATGGTACCTTATTTTGTAAATTTAATCAGTTTGTTTCTATGTTTATTCCTCTCTCTCATTCTCTCTCCCATAAATCTGATTTAAAGATGTGCAGTCTATGGCTCTAACTTAATGAAATAATCTCTTAAATGCTTAGAAATTATGCCAAATTTATCATAGAACAGCACAAACATGTTTTGTTTTTTTTTGGGAAAAGAAATCCTTAGAAGGGTCTGAAAAAGTCAAATAGAGCTCTGGTAGCTATGATAAGTAATTTTCCAGGACAACTCAAGCTGCTGTGGGAACCCTGCATGTGATTCATCCACGTTCTGATTCATGACTAAACAGAGGAGTCATTATAATAATAATAATAGTATCAGCACCAGTTGTTGCAGGCGTCGCCCCGCAGCGTGGCGCCGGCCGGGTGCGTCTCCCCCTGATGGTAACACGGGCAGCGGGCCAACGGCACACAGCTGCCGTTCAGCAGGTACAGGCCCCGGGCGCAGTAGCAGCCGTCGTAACAGGCGGTGGCGCACTGCACGTCTGCCGAGGTCATGTCCAAACACACCCGCGGACACGCACCACCGTGAGCCTCGCACTCCGCCGCCGTCATGTACACCATGCCCTCCGGACACTCGCCTGAGGAGGAAACAGTTATTCAGGGTCTCTGCAGGTTTCACCAGCTCAAATTTAAGACCTTTTTAAGACCATTATGGATGAAATTTAAGACCTATCATGACAAATAAAAAGCGTACAAAAGAAATGCAGAGTCACAAAATTAGAAATTGATTGCAATATATAAGTTGCGTGTTAGGCTTGTTTGTAGTTGAAAATACATTCAATAAAGCACAATGAAGTGTCACAGGAGCATTTTATTGAGCATTTGCGGTAACGAGGGCTCTATGGTAACATTTTTCCCAAGGACCACGTCTAAAGTAAACTATTTTCCCGGTTCGCACATGTATTTTTTTAGGGTCAAATGCGAGTGAAATGCTCACCCATGATGGGCATAAGAAAATTTAAGACCTGTCTAAAATTATTTAAGACTTGCACACAATAATTCAACGAATTTAAGACATTTTAAGGCCTAAAATTTAGATTTTCAAATTTTAGACTTTTTGAGACCCCGCGGATACCCTGGTTATTATTGTTATAACCAATTATCACTTTGCATGTACAGCATTGTTTCTGTGGAGACTCACCTGAGCAGGGGTGGGAGTTACAGTCTCGTGTCTGAATGTGCGGCCCCGGGCAGCCGCCGCCCCCGTGCTGCGGGGACGGGGAGTTGCAGAATCTCTCTCTGGTTTGGACTCCGGAGTCGCACTCGGATGAACACTGAGACCACGGAGACCAGTCGGACCAGCCGCCGTTCACTGGGAGGAGAACAAGACCAGACCAACGTCAGCTTCTCATCTTAACCCTCAGATGTCAGGTTATTGCGTTACTCTTTCACGTCTATCTCCGGAATGCCTAATATTATATTGAAAGCGGGACACTTGGTGGCTCCGTTGCCTTGTATGATCGCAATTATCAGAAGAAATCAGCCGTAAATGCAATAAATAATGCATAGATTACCATTTACGCATTTTATGCAGGTTAAGACCAAGACATGGGGCCTTATATGGGAGGAGAAAGTTTGTTCACTGCAGGAAATAAGACAAAAAAGCCAGTGCACCCCATGGAAATATCAGATCTGTGATGAGTCTCTGCCTCATTGCAGACAGAAACTGTTTTCATGCTAGGCGTCGGCGAGTGGGGCATTTTTGTAAATAATGTAAATAGACCTCAAAGAACAGTTCTATAGTGTCTAAAAAGAAGTTTATAATAGTTTTCTGTGTGTTTCCAACAAATATATGTGAAACCTATTTCTGTTTTGTTTTTTTCCATCCTTTTTCTGGTCATATAGCTTTTTCTACATACATATGACACCACTACAGAATGGATATTCTGAAAGCCCAGGTTGTCCTTTAAAAAAGGATGTCAATTACTTGATTGTGCATCACAGGGCTGAAGATTTACAATGATTAACACACAAAGAGACCAGGCGAGAGAAATCCAGAAGAAAATGCCATAGAGACACAGAGGAGCCACAGACCTGGACAGTGAACAGTGTTGCACGGCTCCTGCTCCTCGCTGTCTCCATCACAGCTGGAGTGTGAGTGTGAGTGTGAGTGTGAGTGTGAGAGTGAGTGTGTGTGGTTGAACGAGGAGAGTGTGCCGTTGCAGCTGCGGAACCGTCGTCTGATTCCCACCTCGTCCACGAGGTTGAAACACGTCTTACTGCACTCGGACCAGCCGGTCCACTTGGTCCAGATGCCCTCTGGCAGCTCTGAGCAGGAAAACATCAAGTCGTTACACAGCAGTCAGAAGAGGAGTGATTCACTAAACTAAGAGGAGGAGTTAATGTGCTGTTTTATCCAACCTACATAACAAAACAATAAAATAATCACTTTACTATCATAGAAGACAGAGAGGAGTTTTTGCAGCCTGACTTTCCTGTAATAATTACTCATGAAA
Source organism: Trachurus japonicus (assembly GCF_045865225.1). NCBI lineage: Eukaryota > Metazoa > Chordata > Actinopteri > Carangiformes > Carangidae > Trachurus > Trachurus japonicus. Next base: position 4,568,702 of record NC_140926.1, read on the forward strand.
AGCTTTAAACTGTGAAGCTGAATACAGTTTGTGTGACTGTTGTGTGTCTAGAGTCTGAGCTCTTACCATGCACATTTTATTGGTCAAACATGTGCAACTTATTAACGTATTTATTCACTTATTCAACTGATCTTTGACAACACTGTATCCTTGGCATCCTATTCTATTTATTTACCTTATCTTTTATATGTATTTATTGTGTGTACTGTGTTTTTTTGGACTGTGCAAGCGGCTGAAATCAATTGCCCCTGGTGGGATTAATAAAGTTGTTTGAAGTTTGAGGTGTCGTACCAGGGCGGCAGGGAGAGGAGCAGCTCCGGGCCTCGGTGGAGTCTCCTGGACACGGCTGCACTCTGACGGCTCCTGACGGGTTCACCGGAGACCTGAGGAGACGCCGTCAGAGCGAAAGATCCAGATTTAACAGGTGGTGTGTGTGTGTGTGTGTGTGTGTATGAGACAACAAACTGATATTATTATAGAAATTAAAGAAAATGAGAACAGGATTATCTATTAAATTCAATTGAAGCACTGAAGGGAAACAGGAGATGTTACTGTTGAGTGACACTGTTTCACCTGTAGCGATGCTGCAGCCCCACACCACAGGTGACATCACATGGTGACCATGACGACCAGGCTGACCACTGGCAGCTCTCCACACAGCCGGAGGAGTCACAGATGACTTGTCCATCCCTGCACACACTGGAAGGGGGCATTTCCACAACAATTTATTGTTAAAGGGATTTATTTATTTATTTGTTTATTTCGGGCATGTCAATTAAATCATTATCATCACACTTCATCTTAGTTCAAATAATACAATACACATGGCTGAAAGGGAAAGCGGGAGAAGCAAAAGCTTATCTAGTCCCGCCTCCATTACCCACAGAATAATTATCTTCATCATAATCTTTTCTTTGCTTTTGCTTTTTACATTTTGACATAACATTTTCTTATTCTTATGGCAATTTGACATAACATGTTACAACAGTAGGTAGTATACAGAGCTGAAGTCTAGCTCTAGACAGTCCATACAGATTACGTGTGTGTCTGCACATGTGTCCATATTTGTCCGTCATGAGTGAACAACAGTCTCGTCTTGTAGCTTGTTCCTGTTTGTAATGTTACATAATTATTATATATGATTATTTCATAGCGTGGTGAATGTGCAGGTCACAACTTGTCCACCAGAGCGTTTTGCAGTTGTTGGATTGTGTATTTGATGAGTTTGATGAAGGACGTCCTCCATTGTGTTCACTGAGCAGCTCACGTCTCTGCCCCGTTGATCTCAAAACAACATGCACCGATAATTAAAGGTAACAAACCTACTGATATGACTATAAGGATTATGGTGAGAGAAGAATTTGTCAAAATGTTGAACTATCCCTTTAAAAATGATGAAGAAATCAATTACAAATGCTGAAGTGACATCCCAGTGGTGTAAAAATAAAATAAAATAAAATATGAAGAGTAGCCGAACACTCGTCATCAGAGAGGACGAAGCCGTTTCACATGTCAGTCACGTCTTGTGTGGTTTAAGAAAAAGTAAAATTTCAAGTCAGTTAGCATTTCACAAATGTCAGCAGGCTCGCTTCCAGAATAAACATGTGTGTGTGTGTGTGTGTGTGTGTGTGTGTGTGTGTGTGTCTCACCATGTGGTGCAGCCGTCCCTGCTGACCGTCTGTCCTGGCTGCAGTGTTTGGCCGTTCCACTGACAGACACACTGAGTGGCATTTACACACCTCCCCTCCTGAAGGTACAAACCACTGGGACAGCGACACCCTGGGAGGAAATATAAAAAAAAATAATTTAAAAAATACATAATTTATGTCTGAATCAGTGTCGACTGTGAAAATATCACCTCCTGCTTTTAAAAAGGGCTTTTTTTTGCTTTATAGTCTGGATAATGTGTGTGTAAAATTGCCAACCCACTGAACCACAGTCTGAAATCAATTATTACAGACAATGAACCAGAGACGATTTGATTTGGCCGCGCATCCAGTGTAAGAGAGCGTTTTGCTTTTGGCAGCACAAAATACAAAAACGCACAAATTCATCTCTAAAATATGACAAATTATCTGTATGAAACTGGCAAGACACAGAATTTCTCTTGAGCTTATTTAAATGTTACGCTTTTTCCTTTTTTTGTAAGTACAATACAATGTCTGCAAGTATAAATTCCTCCGTGCATCTTACCCACGATGCACTCTGCAGTGCAGTTGCTGGTGGAGCTGAGGTGTGAGCAGGTGGGAGGACAAGGCTCGACTCTTCCAGCCCGACAGTCGTCTTCAGTCACCAGCAGCAGACCGTTGATACAACCTGAACAACCAGGCAGAGTGTGTTAGTACGCGCACACAGGACCTCATTTATCAAACTTGCATAGGATCTGGTGTAGATTCTGATGTTATTATCAACATGTGATGAACATATGGTTGTATACTCGTATTTATTCGTTCATTTCACTAGTAAGAACAGCAACACGAAGTCTGGATCGCTTCATCAGTATGATCTATTGATAATTACCCAATACAGCCTCTGTCCTGTATGTTATACGCTGGTTTAGATTTTTGCGTCCACTGCACTCATGTTCAGATTGATAAATGCCGATCCTTACAGGTGATTCGGTCTACACCCATTTTTTTGGTGTATGCATGTTTGATAAAGTGAAGTAAAGTAAAGTAAAGAGTCACCTGTCTGCGTGCCGGTGTCCTTGGTGCAGGACTGGCTGTTGCAGCTCTGGCTCTGCAGGGTCATGCCCTCACAGTCCCGTCCGTCGTTCTTAGGAGGAGGAGCCGAGCAGGTCCTGTTCCTGTGTCTGACTCCGCCTCCACACCGAGCGTCACACTCCGACCACTGCGTCCACTCGGACCAATGACCGTCGACTAAAGCAAAGGAAGAAAATGAAAGAGAAACAAAAACGGTGAATTAGAGACTTTAGAAGCTTCTGTTTCAAAAAGGAGAAAAAAGAAAAGAAGGAAGAAAGCGCTGCTTGGATCACTGTCTTAGACAGGTGCTTTTCAGTGAGGCAAAAGACTGCAGGAACTGCTGACTGTGGAAAAAGGATGCAGACGTCCAAGAGCAAAAGGAAACTGAGGCACTCTGTCGTCGGACAACAAAACAGACCTACGCATATCGACCTAAGTCTTTTTTTCAACCTGTGGAGGGCGCTATAAGGCCCAAAAAATAATAAAACATAAACAGGGTTCCTACTCTTTTCTTGAAATCGTTTTCCAGGACTTTTCCAGGACATTTTCAGCTGCTACAGTCTGACAGACATTAGTTTTTATGCCATACACTGTTTCATCCCCTTTCCCATTCATGCTTTGGAGAAGTGTTCTTTTCGTCAATGGTACCTTATTTTGTAAATTTAATCCGTTTGTTTCTGTGTTTATTCCTCTCTCTCATTCTCTCTCCCAGAAATCTGATTTAAAGATGTGCAGTCTATGGCTCTAATTTATGAAATAATCTCTTAAATGCTAAGAAATTATGACAAATTTATCATAGAACAGCACAAACATGGTTTTTTTTGGAAACAAAATCCTTAGAAGGGTCTGAAAAAGTCAAACAGAGCTCTGGTAGCTGATGTCATGATGTGATAAATCATTTTTCAGGGCAACTCAAGCTTTTCCAGGACATTTGACTTCCATGTGTTTTCCATGACTGGAAAATTGGTCAACAATTTGAAGGAAAAGAAGTCAACAATTTTCCAGGTTTTCCAGATTTTCAAGGACGCGTGGGAACCCTGATAAAGTGTGTTAACTTTTAGAGTAAAACAGTAAACAAAAACAATAAAATCACAAAAGAAAATCGAAAAAGTTCCAACATCTCTCACCATCCTTATCAACAGTTACTATAAATGTTCATATGCATCCTTCCTAAGCCAGAAAATAGGAGGAAAAATAAATAAATAAATTTAAAACACTATTTCAAAAGAGTCCAGACCTGGACACGCTCGAGGGAAACAGGCTCGGCTGTCGAACTGGGCTCCACCGCAGGCTCCCCCAGGCAGAGCCTCCCTCAGGATGTCCCTCTGCCGGAACAAGGAGCCCAGACCACAGGACACGCTGCAGGCGCTCCACGCCGTCCACGCAGACATGATGCAGTCCACTGCAGAAGACGGACATTATTAAGGATAAAGAAATTTAAAAAAAAACATAGTATAAAGTGATATCCTGTTTGGTTTCTGCAGCAGATTCATAACCTACCACAGTCTTTCTCATCTGATCCGTCCACACAGTCGCGCTGCAGATCACACCGACGGTCCAGGTGAACACACTCGCCACTGCTGCAGGAAAACTGCTTCGGGGAGCAGGGGCTGGGCACCGGGGGGCGCTGTGAGGTCACCACAGGTCTGGGCGTGGCGCCTGACGAGACAAAGCAACACAGTATTTAGTATTTATTACAAACTATTTAATATTTAATGTTTAATTCACTTTCTTAAAGGAATAATTCACCAAAAAATGATGCACGCAGACGTGACCAGACTTGCCTAAATTATGTTGTTTCAGGTAAACTCTGGACTATATCCCTTCAGGACACTTGGATTGCCGCAGATGAGCAGTGTGGAGGAATATTAAATGGTTTTTGTGTAGTTTTATGGACGTTTTTGTGTCGGGCCCTATTACTCTCTACTCATATAAAGTTTTTGTTGGACTACGAACCGGCCTCCCGGGTCTCCAGATGCACTTTGAGGAATAAAAAAACTACTCTGGAGTATTCATCAACATGAGGGTGAGTTTTGGTGAACTATTCCTTTAATGCCACACTGACTTATTTTATCTTAATGTGACAGTTTTCACTTCTTCTTTTGCTGCACTGTTTCTTTTTAAATAGTTTTTGAACTGATGCACGGTATTTCGTTTTTATGTACAGCACTTACATAAAAATGACACTCAAGTCAAATCAATCAATCAATCAATCAATCAATCAATCAGTAAAATAACTTATACACCTTTAATCCACAAACAGAAGCAGGCGTTTCAGGTTTTACTGCACTTTGTCTGATGTTAACTTATAAATTAAATGTGTTCATGGCATCATTTTCTATCTTTTCTCACTTTAGAGCCTAAAATCCTTGCACAGTGGTGAATAGCTCCACTGTGGTACATCTATGATCATTTTTTCTGTGTTTACTGCAGGATGCTATATAACTCTGAGTCCTTGGTGTTGATGCGTACCACAGCGTTCCTCATCTGACCCGTCCAAACAGTCCTGTCTGCCGTCACACACCTGCGCAGAGTCCACGCAGCCGAACGACCGGCAGGCGAACTGGCCCTCCACGCAAAGCACTCTGGGTAAACCGCCATCGTCCGGGGTTGTGGAGATCCACGGGGCTGTGAACAAACATAATAAACTCTGTAAAATAAAGGATAATGACGCACAAACACCAGTCTGGTCTGAATGTAGGAGAAACAGTGAAGGAGGAACCTCTGGTGGTTTGGAGACCGGGTCGTCCAGAGTGAGCGGTCGTAGTGACGTGAAGTCCAGGTTGACCTGTGGTGGTCCAATGGCCTGTTTGTGAAAAAAAACAAAAACTGATCAATGGTGGAGGCCTTAAAGGAATAGTTCAACATTTTGGCAAATTCTCCTCTCACCATAACCCCTATAGTCATAGCAGTAGGTTCATTGCCTTTAATTATCGGTGCATGTTGTTTTGAGATCGGTAGGGCAGAGACGTGAGCTGCAAACTCATCAAATACACAATCCAACAACTCCAAAACGCTCTGGTGGACAAGTTGTGACCTGCACATTCACCACACTATGAGATAATCATGTATAATTATGTAACATTACAACACATGAAGCAAATACTCTGAACTACTTGAGCTTTTGAAATCCCTCCGCCCAGCAGCAGCTGTGTCTGGAATGTAGTTCCGGCTGCATTTACCTCTAAAACAACTCTGTCTTGTAATGTTACATGATTATACATGATTATTATCATAGCGTGGTGAATGTGCAGGTCACAACTTGTCCACCAGAGCGTTGTGGAGTTGTTGGATTGTGTATTTGATGGATCTCAAAACAACATGCACCGATAATTAAAGGCTGAAACTTTGCTTTGTGAAAGTAAGTTATAATCTCAGTCGTACTTGGAGTTGTGGTCTTTGGGAGTCCAGGTTCCCCTGTGAGTCCTGACGTGGCCACGCCGGGGCGGCCGCCCTGGGAGCCGGTGGTGTGGAGGCCCGGGGCCCCCGTTGTGCTGCTGCCGTGGAAACCTGGTGTTCCCGTGGAGACGGTCTGGTTCTGCAGCCCGGGAAACCCTCTGGTTGGAGCAGTACCTGAGGATAAAGATGATAAGTCTTTATCAGTCAGCTACAGAATAGATTTTAAAGTTCTGCTACTGGTTTACGAATCACTGAATGGTTTAGGTCCAGAATACATGAATGACATGTTAGTCGAGTCTAAACCCAGTAGAGCTCTGAGATCTACTGACTCAGGTCAGATAGTGGAGCTCAGAGTTCAGACCAGACATGGTGAAGCAGCATTTAGCTGTTATGCTGCTCACAAGTGGAACAAACTACCAGCAGAACTGAGATCAGCCCCAACTAGGGATGTCACGATTACTTGTTTTCACAATTAATCGTGGTATTAAACGCCACAATTATTTAATCGTAAAGATTCCTAAATACCGTTACTTTCAGCAGATGTGCAGATGGCAGATGTGCGCAAAAATAAAGGTAAATGCACAGATACTGGTCCATTTAATTAACGTAACATTGAATTGGTAGGAATTTAAATGTTAGCGTGTCATTTTTAATTTAAAAAAAGGCAAAATAAAACAAAAAATGATTAAAATAAACGTAAACATTTGGTATAGATGACAATTCATGACCTGAATATTTCAAACATTTCCCCTGGGGATTAAGAATTGGTCATATGTTAATAGATACTTGAAATATTTTGTGTAAAAAATGAGTAATGTAGTTATATTTTGACTATATTTGATTTTGCACTCATTCATAGTGTTGTGAAATTAATTAATGCATAATAATCGTGATAATCGTAGTACCGTGATTATCTCTGACAACAACTTTTAAATCCAGGTTAAAAACAGTTCTCTTTTCACATGCTTATAGCTGAGCTCTTAGAACTCACTTAAACTCACTTTCTATTTTCTTTTATTTTACTTTTATTTGCTCTTGCTTTTAACTCTGTTTTTAGTGTTTTGTTTGTTTTTATTATGCTTCTTTTTTTAATGTTTTGTCTTTATGTAAAGCACATTGAGTTGCCTTGGTATGAAATGCGCTATATAAATAAAGATGCCTTGCCTTGCCTTGCCTAAATGTGCAGAGTGAACACTGAGGAGGCAGGAAAGGTGAAAATATAAAGATGTTACATCATCCATCAGGTCTCACCACAGTTGATCTCGTCGGAGTGATCCTTGCAGTCCGGTCGTCCATCACAGAGGACGGAGACGGAGACGCACTGGTCACTGTGTCGGCATGCAAACTGTCCGGGGTCGCAGCGATGCACCGTCACTTTCCCGCCACCAGAGGGAGACGAGGTCACGCTGACGGGCGTCACCAGCTCATCTACAACAACAGGAGGAGTTGATTCTTTACAGCCCAGGTTACAGATTAGATGGAAAAGTGGAAGTCTTGAGAATTTGGATCATTATGATTTTAATTTTTCACCTCCTCTGCAGCCGAGGATCTCCGCTCGCAGGTAGAAGGTGTGTCTGAACTCCACAGGGATGATGCGCAGGTAGCGAGCTCTGACCAGCCGATCCAGCCAGCGGGTGACGGGCGTCCTGCCCACCATCCGCACCTCGAACACCTGCAACACAAACCAGATAAGATACTTATACACATGTAGTTAGACTTAATACAGAAGCCACAGGTTGTAGAATATGAGACCAGTTTCTTGTTTCTTTCGTACACCAGCACAAAAGACCAACTATTCAAATCAGACTGCCTGTTAGAGGTCCTGTCAAAACACACCTGCAAATCATTTTCAAATTTATTGGAGCTGCCCCTCCGTGTACCTGTGTGATCTAGATGGACTTGAATATACAAAATGGGACAAATACCTATTGAGGGTGTTGTTAGTGGGATGTAAAAAAAGGCTTTGACCAGAAAATGGTTTAAGAAAGACAAACCTAACAATAAATGAGTGGATTGATATAATTTATAATAGATACATGATGGAGAGAATTAGAGAGAGAGAGAGAAAACTTTTTCAATTCAGTTTCTACAGTGGTTGACGCTGTCATAAAAACCATTCATACAACATAAACTCATACATACAGGGACATATCTTAATAAATAAAACAGAACATTATTACATTGCTCAGTTCTCTGCATTTAGCAGCCGAATAGCAGAAGTAACGAATGATTTGGAGTACTAATTGTTCTTCCCAAGAGGCTGCTTGTATTGCCGTCCTGATGGCATTATGTAGTGCAAATTCTTTACCAAGAGCGTGTTCATGATTAATAATGCCTTGTGACTTTTTAAGGACACATCTCTCCCAGAAAGAGTTTACAGTAGGTCAGTCATTTGTATACCTATAATTACAAAGACAGAGCAGACATTTACAATTTTATTTATTTAGTTCCTGTCCTTCACTGCCAAGCTCTTAAACCAGCAGATAAAGGAAAAAAGTAAGGAGGTTCTCAATGTAGGACAGATACACAGAACACTCAATTACATTAAAACTAAGGAACCAAACTGATATTTTTAAAGGAAACTGGTCAAAATGGCTCAGCTATGTGTCAACTGTAAGACTTGATTTCATATGAATGGCAAAGATAAGGTTAAAGCAGAAGTAAGTGGTCCGGTCGTTTTCGCTAATGCTGCGTTCCAGGCAGGCTTTTGAAATCGTAAATTACAGCTTCAAGTCACAACTTACGACTTTGTAGCGTTCCAGGCAACCCACTCGTGTTTTTCCGACCTGTTTTACCGGTGAAAGTCACTATAACGGCCACTCGTAACTTCTGACCCGTGAACTCGTACCAGATCGAACTGGTACCACTTCACGGTCGGAAAAATACGAGTTTCCTTGAACGCACCATAACAGTCCTCGTCCCTACGTCGCCACATTCACGGCGTTCCTTGGCTGCACACACAGCCCTGCATGCCGTTCTCTCTCCTCATTGGATAAAAACTGTAGGATACGATAAATGTTTTCTCCTTGACTCAGAGCAGAGCAGAGTGACTGACAGACCCGTGTTTCAGACCAAACACTCTATGTAAGTGATTGCTGTCGGAAGATATAGCTATTTAAGACTTATATTAACACAAATATATCACTTACTTCTGCTTTAAACACTTTAATAGAAAATGTCTTTCCCTATTTCCAAGCTGTATCTTTATGTTTTTATGTATGATGTGCTTATATTGACTTTTACAATACCCAAATCCTCCCCTTGTCATGTTATGTTATGTTGGATGTCTTGTGCCCAGTTGGCGCATATGTATGTATTACTTAAAGGGATAGTTCACCCAAAATTCAAATTTCACTCATCATCTACTCACCCTCATGTCGACTAAGGGCTGGGAGAAGTTTCAGAGTCCTCCGTGGCTTCTCTGAGTTACAGGGGGGCTCCGTGCAGCAGTATTTGTCCATATAATCGTTGAGAACGGAGCTCACTCTTCTTCTTCCAAAAAGACTCACCAAAAAACATCCAAATACCTCCATACTGCTCGTCTGTAATGTCCCTCTTGTATTGAAGCCCTGACATGAGAAATTGTTCAGAAAAAAATTAAATAAGTCTATATTTTAAGCTTGTTTGTAGCGGAAGCTCCCAGTGTCTCAGTTCACTGCTCTTCCTGCCGGCGGAACAATTTCTCATGTCGGGGCTTCAATACAAGAGGGACATTACAGACGAGCACTATGGATGTATTTGGATGTTTTTTGGTGTGTCTTTTTGGACAAAGAAAAGTGAGCACCATTCACAACCATTATATGGACAAATACTGCTGCGCGGACCACCCCAAAACTCAGAGAAGCCACGGAGGACTGAAACTTCTCCCAGCCCTTAGTTGACATGAGGGTGAGTAGATAATAAGTGAAATTTGAATTTTGGGTGAACTATCCCTTTAAAGAAAATGAATAAAAAGTAAAATGAGACCACCAACCTTAGCAGGGCTCCCCGGCCTCCCGGTCTCGGTGTAATCTGTGAAGAGGCTGCTGTGCAGAGCGAAGGCCAGGCGGTATTTACTCAGGTAACCCCACATGCGTTGACTCCCCTGCGTCTCCACCCCCGACACCCACATGGGCTCCAGGAAGTCGACCTGGAAGTACGGCTGAGCGTCCGACGGCAGCGGGCTCCAGCCGGGCTCCATCACCTGACTACACAGGAGATGTAATGATGCAGGTTGTTATTTAGACATTTAAAATCAGAGATGTTGCTTTAACTGTTTAATAAAAAAATAGTTAAACTCACACGTTAGGGATGATGTTCAGTCGTCCGGCATCAGCAGGGTTGTTCTCACGATACGAGGATGACGTCAGCTGACCGTAACGAATCCTCCCATCCTCCAGACCGAGAGGAGAGGAGCAGATTTCTGCAGAAGACGAATCAGGAGTTTTACCAACTTTCCTTCAAATACATTTGGCCTGTGGCTGTGCTTTAATATTTTATGAGAAATAATAACAGAAAAACTAATAATAATCTACACTCACCGCGATATCCTGGACCACCAGCCTGTAAATATATAAAAATAGTTATTTCAATTTGACATGCATCACAGTGTTTGTCAAATTTAGATTATGTTAGAAGGACAGTAATATAAAGTTAGTGAATTTGCACCAGTGGCAGTAAAATAAAGATTTCGTAGGAGCTGATTCTCCACTTAAATGTTTCCTTACTGTTGTAGTTTTTGCAGGATGAGTGACGGCAGCCATGGATGGAGTCATGAGAGGAGCAGGAGTGGGTGTGTGAGGCCTGGAAAATACCACACAATTAAAGAAGAGTTAATATAACACCTGGAATTTGACACATTTAGAAAAACAAAGACTAAAAGAGTTGTTTTTAAGGGTCTTTGGAGCTCATTCAGTGAGCGACTAGTGACGTCTCGCTGCTCCACTGAACGACTGAGAAAGTCTTTCGTTCCTGCAGCAGTCAGATATTTTAACAAGCATTGTTAGGGTCAGACTTGGTACTGTATGGAAAGCCAGCGCAAAATAAGGTGAATAGGCCATCGTGTGATGTTTTACTCTGAAAGGGTCCAGATAACCCCGCCCCCTCATTTGAATATTGCAGCATGAAATAAAAGAGCAGTGAAATAAATGTGACGTTAGATAATAAAGGTCCCCAGAAATAAATAAATGTGACGTTATGAAATAAAAGTCCTGGAAATAAATAAATGTGACATTAGGAAATAAAAGTAAAGTAAAGTAAAGTAAAGTAAATGAGGCGTTGAAAATAAAAGTCTCTTGAAAAAATAAAAATGTTGTTTTAAAAATAAAAATATAAATGAATGTATGTATTTATATTTCATTTATATCTATTTATCATCCTATTTATTTAATTCGGGACCCATTTCATGGCTATATTTATTTATTTATGCATTAATTAATTAATTTCATTATGACTAAAATGGCTTTCCATAGTACTGCTGCGTAGCCTTTAGTGGTATTTATTCAGTATTTATTAACTTTTTTTATCAGGCTTTTGTGGTATTTAATCATGTCTTTCTCATTTTCAATTTTGTCCTATGTTTAGATCATGTTTCATTGGCCCTAACTGTGTTAACACTAACCCTAAAAGAAGAACCCCTGAGCTCTTATGTCTTTTTTTAGAAACAATAATAACGTCGCTCCACCTGTCTGACTGGGTGGTGATGTTGTCGTGGGGATGGCAGCCGATTTCGTCCTCTCCTTTGGGACAGTGCGGGATGCCGTCGCAGCGGCGTCCCGCCTCGACGCAGCCCCCTGGTGGAGGGCAGGAGAACTGACCGGCGGGGCAGCGGCGGGGGCTGGTGGGGGTCGGGGAGGGCCGAGTGCCTGCAGGAGGAGAACACCTGTTAGGTTTCTGTGACGAAGAGAAAAGTTTCTGCATGAAGAAGAAGAGCCAAGGTTCTTTTTTTTTTTATTAAATAAACACAAAACAAATAAACAATAATAATAACAATAAAAATAATAGTAACAGCGATGATTTTAGAAAATAAGAACCAGGGATTGAGGAAGAGTGTGGGAGCAGAGGATAAATGAATAACATTTTTGAATGAGAGGAAAAATAAGTAAATGAAATACAAATAAATGATAAAGTATATAGTGATAATAAATAAATTAATTAATTATTAAGTAATAATGACGAGCCGAGGTTCTGCTGCTCACCACAGTTGATCTCGTCCGATCCGTCTCCACAGTCGTTGACGCCGTCACACACGACGCCCAGAGGACCGGCCGGGACGCAGCGGCCGTTGTTGCACTGGAACTCCTTCGCTCTGCAGCCGCCGGCGGGGGAGACCGGGGAGGGAGGGGCCGAGGTGGTCGACCAGCGAGTACCTGACGAGGAACGGGAGGGAGGAGGAGACTTCAGAGCCACATTAACGCACAAAAATCACAGACAATTTGTTTAAAAGGGAACTTTACTAACTTCTGTCTTGAGACAAATTATGCTCAGAAACTTACAGGCAATTGTGAAGAAATGTATTGTGGAAATCAGATGACAAATTATATATATGTCTAATTATCTGTTCTTCTATCCTATTTCATTTCATATCTCTTTTTTATCTTCTACATTGTTTTTGTATTGTAATTGTGTTGTATTATTATTAAATTAACAGCTGTGTGCCCCTAGAAATAAATAACTTATTGGATGCAGAAAAGAAGTAAGACTTTCTACAAAATATGGCAACCATTTTTAAATTACCGTATATGGAAAATCTTCCAGCCCACTATAGGTTGGTTAATTTCCCTGTATTCATCCATGAGCAGTGATGCTGCCTTTTGTCTCACTCTATATCTCTGATTATTGCATAATGTATTCTATTAATTCTTTTTTTCCCCACTTTCTATTGTCCTGCCATTGTACACATAGTTCATTTCATTTTTACTTTCCCACCTTGTGGATTTTGACTTAACGTGACTGTAACTTTAATCCTGAAAAAATACAAAATGAAAAAATATCTATATATAAAAAAAATAAAAAAAATAAAAATAAAAGACAAACTAGGATTAATAAAACTATCAACAAACCCTCTCCACAGCCCATGATCTCAACTCGAAGGTAGATGCCGTTCTCAAAGTCGTGTGGCAGCAGGCGGACGAACTGAGCGGACACCATCCGGTCCAGCCTGCTCTCTGCGACGCCTCTGTCGTCATGGTTACCGAGGAAAACCTGCAGGGAGGAGGAGGAGGAGGAGGAAGAAACCAAAGTAAGTCAAAGTCTTACGGTAAGTGGCCTTGAAAGTAAGTACAGTAAGTGGAGAGCTGCTGCCTGGACTGGATGTGGATGTGACCTTGGCTCTGGGCCGAGCGTCGGCCACCAGCTCCTTGTACGTGTTCCACCGTCGACCGTCCGGACCGAACTGGAGGTAAAAGCTGGACATGAACGTCCCGAAGGCGCCGCCGCCCTGGGTCAGCACACCTAGCAGAGAGGAGGAGGAGGAGGAGGAGGAGGAGAGAGAGGATCCAGATTTATTAATGATGATAAATTCTGATAGATGGTGCATATAATAAAACATGGCGCCTGCAGCATGAAGACTTACCGGTGATGTTGTACGGTTTCTGCAGGTCTATCTGCAGGAACGGGCTCTGTGTGTTGCTGCTGTGTCCCTCAGGGCTCCTCTGGGGAAGCTCCTTATACTCCTCAGGCTCTGGGCTCCAACCCTGAAGGAAAACGATTTTGCAGAATGCAGAAATATAAACGATACCCGGCATTAACAAAACTAATAAATGTTTGGATCATTCACACAACTCTATCTTGGAAATATGGATTGAGTAAAACTGATATTTATTATTATCTTGTGAAGTAAAAAGGCCGTCACAAAACGCTCGCTCCAGAAAAATGGGCTCTCCACTACAGATACTTTTGTTAAAACTGTAAAAACAAGTGCATGTCCTAGAGAAAATGACTTATTCAATCAAACTCCAAAAAGATCTGGGTGAAAAACAAAGGCAAAAACAATGTGTTTGGTATTTTGTCTTTTGGATTTATAGAACACCCCTTGTATATTTGTCTTTTGTTTTGCCTTTTCAGTCTCTGTACTAAAATATGAAAATTATCTTTTTTTTAAATTGTATTTATTTAAACCTTTATTTCAGACATTTAAGGTGGTATAAAAGAAACAGAAGACAGGGCAAACAACAACAAAAAAGTAATAGAAGACAAATAAAATTAATAAATTATATTCATCAACAGTCTGCTCGAAAAGGAGTAGGAAGAAGCAAAAAAAAACAAACTTATATGATCCTACCCCTTGTCCTTTTTATCAAATATCACTTTATCAAGATATCTCTCTCTCTCTCTCTCTATATATATATATATATATATATATATGTATATAAATCTATTCAAAACTTACGCACACCCATATACATACCTATATACATTAATATTCAGCCAATATGCTTGTATAAACAACCCATATACTCCTACTGTATACAGTCACATACACACACACACACATACAGTATGTACATGTAAATATACATCCACACCTAAATATATACACCCAAATCCAAAATCACATTCACACATTTACTCACCCTCCTCATCTATAAATAAAAAGTAAAAAAAAAAAAAAAAGCTAAATGTTTGGCATTGATTCAATCAAATGTTTTGTATCTATATGATTAGTATATGACTGGGCCTGGTGGATACAGCACCTGGAGGTCTCGGTGCTGGTCCCATCCATGCAGGCGAGCTGCAGCGGGGGGGTGACCAGGCTGCTGAGACGAGGCGCTGAAACTAGAAGCTGGCAGAGACTGGACGCCCAGAGGAGACCAACACTCGTCTTCTGGAGCGAGGAGGAGGAGAAGCAGAGGAGGTGAGAGTCGGTGAAAACAAAAAGAGTCAAATGATGCTCCAAACTCTGAACAAGTAAAAACTGTAGAAACCTCCAGGAGGAAGTGGATAAGTTGGAACCAGGGGGACGATGCCCTCTGTTGGTCTGGAGCTCACAGTGACAGGGCCGATCGTCACGGAGATGGTGTCGTTTCCTCCTGCATACACAGGTGTCGTAGCACAGATTATCACAGTCAGTGCGTTTACATGGACTTGATTGTCCCGGTTATGATCATATTCAGGACACTGCGTTTACATGCCCTAATATCCCTGTTTACATGATGAACACCAGAAACAGAATTATTTTTTACAACACAAACCGCGACAATTTTGAAATCTGCTCTTGCCGGTTTGTCGCTGTTAAACGTAAAAAAAATACGCAGCTGTGAATGGTGGACCAGGATTGTGTTGATGCAGTTTATGGATTCTGAATGGAGGGAAAACTTTCAGGTCAACTTGAGTCGACAGTATGACATATGACATTTTCTTTTCTTCCCCCATTTATTTTTTTTATGTTTAACTGTGTTCTAACTGTATGCTTAACTTTTTAACAGACTATTTAAATGTGTTTTTAATGAAATTCGTATCTTTTTTTACAGTGAGCCGAAGGCAATTTTCCACCATGGTGAACAATAAAGATTTATTGTATTATTGTATTGTATTGTATATCGTGTGTTTCTTTTTCATTGCCCACGTCGCAGCTGTCAGAAACCGGGATAAGGTGTTTACATGCCACAGTATCCCGTTTTCTTTCAGAGTTCTCCAGCAAAACCTTTCTCAAATCGGGATGTGATGTTTACATGTACAAACACAAAAACGGGATACTCAAAAATCCAATCATATCCGGGATACTCAAGTCTATATAAATGCACTGAATGATTGCATCAAGGAACAGGAACTCATATTTGTAAAAGTGCAATTTTGAAAGAAAGAAAGAAAGAAAGAAAGACACAAGCAACTGTTCCTCTCTGTAAAATCTGTCAAAGTGTGGATATCAGAGAGGAGTCGTGACGTTACCTCGGCAGTAACAACACCGGTCTCCCTCTCCAGGCACCAGACTTTGTCCCTGTGCAAACAGAGGAACTTTCAACATTGAACTCAGTCACTCAGGCAGCGTGTGTGTGTGTGTGTGTGTGTGTGTGTGTGTGTGTGTGTGTGTGTGTGTGTGTATGTGTGTAGCACCAGGCTGTTTACATGAGATAACAGCGACACACATGCATTTAAGCCCAGTTAATCCCGTCATCAAACATAAACTGTGCATCCTATTTCCACACATCAGCCTACTCACTCACAGATATAAAAATAGGCCCATATGTACTGTGCACATTATGAATGACTAAATACACACACACTTATACATACACACATTTACACACACTCTTACCTGTGGGCATCCGGTGACAGCGTAGGGACAGTAGGGGGAGCACTGCACCGTGAGGTTGGACAGACAGTGACAGAGCTGACAGGGGTGTGACTTCCATCTGTCGCCCACAACGTGAGTCTGACCCTGGTACGCACACTCATCACAGGGGTCGGTCTGACACCTACACACACACACACACACACACACACACACACACACACACACACACACACACATATATCCAGGTGGTGAGGGAATGACGATCTGAGCACCGAACACAGAGGTCGTTTCTGAGGTGTTTGTCAGAGATCATGAGATTTATTGGAGGAAAAACCTCAAAGTTTTAATTTCTTCTGTTTTAATCTGCTCATTGTTTTTTATATTAAATGTACCAGAGGTTTTATTTTTCATTCAGGAGGTGATGGACAAAAAGCAGAACACTCATCTTCTGTGAACCTCAAATATCCACACTGAACTTTATCTAAACTTGCATGCATTTTGCATTTTGTGTTACACTGTCCTTTCTATGACTTTATAAGATAAAAACTGCTAAGTAAGGTAGATCCAAATGACGAATTTGTGTGGTTGGACGATGCTGAGAGGGTTAAACATCTTTTTAAGTTTAAAATATTTGCATTTTCTTTATTTCTTGAAAAGGCCTGGGCAATGAGACGGAGAGCGATATACAGATGAGTACTGAAAGTAATCTGAAGTTGTTTATTTTTGTGTCGCACTTGTGTGGCGGGTAATACCAACAGGAAGGACTGTCTAGTTTTTGATTTGTCAGTAAATGTGTCTTGTAATTCCATATGGGATGGGCCACAATGGTGGCATGACAGGAAAATAAATATTAATTCATTCATTCATTATCTAAATAAGAGTATTTTTAGATGTTCAAATCAAATGGGTCGTCAGTAGGTAAGTGACATCTGGTCCCATCAGGAGAGGACGACACACACTCTTAACATCTCTCACTGGTTTCTTCTTGTCTTTTCTTGATATTATCTATCTCAAAATATCTACGGTTTGAATCCATAATGCAAAACAACAAAATACTGTACAAGTATTTTATTTTGGCGTATGGCAGCAGATAGAATTAAAGCCAGACTTGAAAGATGAATTATAAATGGATACACCTTGCTACTTGCAACTATTCTTGTCTAATTCTAAATAGCGATACACCTGGTCTTATCAATCTTGATTTAACTTTTTTATCTATTAATCTATTTATTTCTATTTTTATTTCTTTCTGTTATGATTTGTTCTGATCGAAGGGGTTGGAATATGTGTATAATGTCTGTTTGACATAATTGTTGATGCTACTACTTATAAAAGAAAAGAAAATATAAATAAAAACCTCTGAGGACGACTTACCGCCGAGCCTTCCTGTAAATCCCTCTGCACACTCTCCCGTCCCCGTGCTTCGTGGGGTTGTTGGGGCTGCGGAACGACCACTGGACGCTCTGGACGCCGCACGGCCCCAAACACTCCCCCCACTCAGACCACGACGACCACCCACAATGCACTGCGGCGGGACACAAAGACGAACCGACGCTGTGAACGGACGCTCAGAGACGCTTTGGTAACACTTTACTTGAATAGGTATTCATAAGACTGACATAACACTGTCATAACCATGACATAACGGCTGTCATAAACATCAATGAATACTTATCAGGGTATATACAGGAATCTTGAAGTTAATTTTAATACCTTTTTAAGGCTTTTTCAAGACCTTCTCAATATTTTTCAATACCTCACCGCCACTTCAAGCTGTAACCATTAAATCAATGACACTTTTAACTGAACAGTTCTAGTTTGTGATAAAGACTATAGACCACTATGATACAACAGTATTCAAAATAGGCTAGGATAATAAATAAAAGGCAAACTTTACAATAAAAAAAAACAAAAAACCATTGCTCCACTCTCAAAAAACCAAAACAACAATCTTCTTTTCTTTTTTATGTACCGGTTCATCTTTGTTTTTTAATAAAATAAATAAATTCACACACTTTTACAATGTTTTTTAGGACTCAAACTCTTGGACAGCTAATTCAGAAAAAATACCTTCAAAATGTAAGACTTTATAAAGTCATGAAAAGACTTTTTAATACTTTTTAAGGGTCTTAATTTTCCCAAAATTGATTTATCACCTTTTAATACTTTTCAAGACCCCGCGGATACCCTGCTTATGACAGCTGTCGTTAAGTGTCATTCGGTAAGTTAAGTCACTTTTGATGCAAAGTTGACATTGTTTGAGATGTTTTTGTTATGAGAACTTGACATAATTTTTAAAGTTTGGCAATTAGGTCTGCTATGACAGTTTAAATTGTCTTTATATCAAGTTGTCAGAACAAAAACATCTCAAACAATGTCAACTTTGCATTAAAAGTGACATAACTTACTGAATGACACTTAACGACAGCTGTCATAAGTATTCATTGATGGTTATGACAGTGTTATGTCAATCTTATGAATACCTATTCAAGTAAAGTGTTACCGACGCTTTTATGTTGAGGTGCTTTGATGTAAGCAGACTCACCTGAGCAGTCGGGGTTGGGCCGACACCTCTGAGGTCGACCTCGCTCACACACACACACCTCACACTCCAGTTTTATCTGCTGACCGGGGAAGTAGCGCACGCCCGCCACCTCACACACACACTCCTCCGGTGACACACACTGTTGAGTGTGGCTCATCACCTGGCCGTCGGGACACCAGCAGCCTGAGGGGGAGAAACATGGATCTCATGTACTTACTGTAAAAGAGTTAAAGGGATAGTTCAACATTTTGGCAAATTCTCTTATCGCCATAATCCCTATAGTCATAACAGTAGGTTTGTTACCTTTAATTGTCGGTGCAAGCTATTTCTAGAACTGCAGAGCAGAGCCGTGAGCTGCTCAGAGCTACGCTACGGAGGCTCATGGGATTTCTTGGTTTCCCTCATCAAACTCATCAAATACACAATCCAACAACTCCACAACGCTCTGGTGGACAAGTTGTGACCTGCACATTCACCACGCTATGAGATAATCATGTATAATTATGTAACATTACGACACATGAAGCAAATACTAGGAACTACTTGTTCTTTTGAAATCCCTCCGCCCAGCAGCAACCGTGTCTGGAAAGTAGTTCCGGCTGCATTTGCCTCTAAAACAACTCTGTCTCGTAACGTGACATGATTATCTCATAGCGTGGTGAATGTGCAGGTCACAACTTGTCCACCAGAGCGTTTTAGAGTTGTTTGATTGTTTATTTGATGAGTTTGATGAGGGAACGTCTCTGCCCCGCAGATCTCAAAACAACATGCACCGACAATTAAAGGTAATGAACCAACTGCTATGACTACAGGGATTCAAATTTGCCAAAGTTTTGAACTATCCCTTTAAAAGAGTTTATGCATTTCAAAGCTCCTGACTGACCGGAGAAACAGGGCTCGGTGGGATCGCAGCTCGTCGCGCTGCTGATGTGGGCGCAGGACACTGGACAGGGAGCGCAGCTGTGTCTCAGCAGCCCGGTGGGACAACTGGTGTTGGAGCATCCGTCGTCAGGACACGGCTCTGCAGCGGGACAGGGAGGAGAATAGATATCGAGTTTAACTGTGTGACATAAACATAACTAAACAACCAAATCAATGATCTGCGACCTACACGTTCATTCATTCCTACATTCACAATCATTCACACTCATTTAAAGCAGACATTATACAATATCAAGCCCCAATTGATTGATGTATTTATTGGGGCTTGATATTGTATAATGTCTGCTTTAAATGAGTGTGAATGATTGTGAATGTAGGAATGAATGAACGAGTAGGTCGCAGATCATTGATTGTTTGACTTATTTATTGATGCTTCTGCTTATGGTACATGCTTGTTTTTTACTGTCATTGTTTATATGATGCTACTGTCATTATTAGTTTTTATTTTCTTTATTGTTTTACTTTTTAAGGGTTGAGAGAGAGCCAGGGCAGACTACATTTCAATGCATTGACTGTACATTGTACTTTTTAATGTATATGACAAATAAACTTGAACTTGAATCAAAAATGGATTTTATTGCACTTTTTTTTGCAGTTTTGCGACCCGTCTCAGGAGGAGGAGGAGGAGTTCAAACTCCCCAGGAAACCGCTGCTGAACTTTTACAGATGTACAGATGTCGAGTCCATCCTGATGCATTGCATGACACTGTGGTTTGTTGACACCGAGCATCGTGGGGATGGAGTTACCACAGCTGAACTCCAATTATTCCTCCAGGATGAGGAGGAGGAAGGCAGCCAGAGAGCAGCAACACCCCGGCCGCTCTCTGGTTCAGGTCGTTAAAGGCCAAAACTTATCGGCTAAGGAGCAGTTTTTACACACGAGCTGCTGCCTCCATCAGCAACACAACTCAACACCTCACACATCTGCACTCAGAAAGACTCTTGGACCGGATTTATTTATTGCACAATTGAAAGTTAATCCTGCTGTTTTGTTTGCATACATGACATTTAGTTTTAGCGTTCATTTTACTTCTATTCTATTTTATTTCTATTCTGTTGTTTTAATTTTGAGAGAAGCTTCACCAAGCTATGTATGCTGTGGAACTGTTTATTTGTGTATGCATGTGGAACTGGAGTCTGAATGTGTTTTGATATTATGTGTCTGATATGACTTGTACAGCACTTTAGTCAACAGTTGTTTTTAAATGTGCTATATAAATAAACTTGAACTTGAACTTGAACCATGTTGATAGTATTGCTTTTATTAGTATTTTACCTTATTTTAGTGATTGTTTTTATTGTAATAACTTTTATTATAGTTAATCTACTGTATGTTGGTAATTTAAAGCACAAGTACCGGTAAGCGATCCGGTCGTTTTGGCTAATGCTGCGTTCCAGGCAGGCTTTTGAAACCGTAAATTACAGCTTCAAGTCACGACTTACGACTTTGTAGCGTTCCAGGCAACCCACTCGTGTTTTTCCGACCTGTTTTACCGGTGAAAGTCACTCGTAACTTCCGACCCGTGAACTCGCACCAGATCGAACTGGTACGACTTCACAGGTCGAAAAAACACGAGTTACGAGTTGCCTTGAACGCACCATAACGTCTTGTTAGCAGCCCCCGCCCTCGTCATGGATCTATTGGTCCTCGTCCCTACGTCACCACATTCAGGCGCATCCCTTGGCTGCACACACAGCCCTTCATGCCGTTCTCTCTCCTCATTGGATAAAACTTGTAGGATACAAGAAAAGTTTTCTCCTCGGCTCAGAGCAGAGCAGAGGGACTGACAGATCCGTGTTTCAGTCCAAACACTCTTTGTAAGTGATTGCTGTCGGAAGATAGAACTATTTAAGACTTATATTAACACAAAAATATCTTAAATAGCTTACTTCTGCTTTAAGTTGTTTAGCTGGCACTGGGTTGTATTTATGTTGTGCAGCATTTTGGGCAACTGGTATATCAATAAAATTTGAGTTGAGTTGAGTTGAGTTGAGTTGAGTTGAGTTGAGTTGAGTTGAGTTTAGTTGAGTGTATAGTGATAATAAACTTCATTTTCATTCACACATTCTTTTCTTACTGATTTCCATGGTGAGGTTGGACGACCCCGGCAGCTGAGAACAGTCTCGGCCTCCGTAGCGAGGAGGGACGCAGCCTCGGTGTCGGACCTGAACTCCCCCACAGCCGCTGGAGCAGTTGGACCAGCTCACCCAGGGCAACCACTGACCGTCCACTGGAGGAGGAGGAGAAAGAGGAGGAAGAGGAGGAGGAGGAGGCAAAGACACAGACAAATACACATCTGAGTTCAATCTCATTTCAGATTTTTTTTTATTTTTTTTTTAAAATGGGAACAGTACATATTAATGAACACTGTTGTGTAAATATGTGGGATTGTAGCCAAGTGGCTAATTTCCATACCCAGTCCTATTGGCAGGTTGATGTTAAACATAAAAACAATGAAGATAAAGGCACAAGAGGCAGGACTACGACAATAGATAGACAATGCATCATGATAACACCTTGACATCTTACACAAACATACAGTATATGACATGAACAACATATGTATAATAATTGGCCGAAAAAGTATTAAGGGGACCAAGAGATTACAGAACAGTTATAAAGTGCTACAGTGCTAATTAAAGTGCTATGTGCTAAAGTGACGAGTGCAAGATTAAATTAATTCTGATTGCACAATGCCCCAATAAAGTGCAGGATTGACTTAAATTGCACTATGCCCATGGCACACGATTGCACATGCAGATGTGTGCCTAATATTGCACTAAATTTGTATACATAAATGTATTATGTACACACTAAAACATTTAAATACATAAGTATATGTATACAATATACAGAAAAAAAAGAAATAAAAATACAGAATGGTGCCCCATACAATTAACACTCTCATTCAAGTCTATCTATCCTTCCAGCTCTCTACCTGGACAGGTGGTGTTGAAGCACTGCAGCCTCTGGACGTCCTGCCCCCGGCAGCGGCGCAGCGGCTCTCCTGGGGGGCAGCTCCTCTGCCGGGTGGCGGTGCCCGTCCCGCAGGAGGAGCTGCAGGAGCTCCACGGACCCCAGGAACTCCAGGACCGACAGCCATGTTCGTCCGAGGGGTCTCCGAGTGGCGTCAGAGAGGAGTCTGAGCAGTCCGCCGCCCCGTTACACACCTAATGACAGGATTAATCAAATATAACTGGGAGGGATTAAGGGATGTAGCACTTTTTCCGCATTTTATAATTTGAAATATGTGTGTATCAAAAATATTTTTCTACTATTTATGTATTTTCAGGGTATATACAAGAATCTTGAAGTTAATTTCAATACCTTTTTAAGACTTTTTCAAGACCTTCTCAACATTTTTTAATACCTCACCGCCGCTTCAAGCTGTAACCATTTACATCAGTGACGCTTTTAACTGAACAGTTTTATATAGACCACTATGATACAACAGAATTCAAAAAAGGCTAGGATAATAAATCAAAGGCAAAGTTTATCAAAAAAAAACATTGTTGTTTTAGTTTTTTTGAGAGTGGAGCAGTCTTCTTTTCTTTTTCATGAACCGGTTCATCTTTGTTTTTTAATAAAACGAATAAATTCACACACTTCCGCAATGTTTTTTACGACTCAAACTCTTGGACAGCTAATTCAGAAAAAATACCTTCAATATTCAAGACTTTATAAAGTCATGAAAAGACTTTTTAATACTTTTTAAGGGTCTTAATTTTCCTAAGATTGATTTATCACCTTTTAATACTTTTCAAGACCCCGCGGATACCCTGATTTTCCTACTACGTATTGTATTTGAAAAATGTTATGAGATTTCTACGTTGTGGCTGGTATGGCTTACATCTATTTATGGTGTTTTCATTGGTATGGGCGCAAGTGTACTTACACAACACAGTTTATTTACTCGTGTGTGTGTGTGTGTGTGTGTGTGTGTGTGTGTGTGTGTGCCCCTGCGCCCATGCTTTTGTTTTGTCTCAGGAAGTACTTATATTGATGTTTAAAAACACTAGAATATAACAGGACTTTGTACTATTATTGGATGCTGTTATATATATTTTCTTTAGCACTTTCTAACATTTTTCCACGCTAAATGTTAGTTTTTGTGTATGTACCGGTATCTGCTTCCTGTATTCTACTGTAGTTGTCACATGACTACCACATGATACTTAAGATGGCGTCTATGTGGATTCTGTATGTCTGACGAAGAGCAGTTGTCGCTCGAAATGTTACACTTCTCCTGTGAATAATTGGACTGCATTTTGGAGCCCTGTGGTGTGCGAGCCGTTCTATTTTCTTTATAATTTGAAATATGGGAATATACTGTCTGTACAGAGTATATACATCATAATTTCTGATCTTTTATGAACTAGATGTGTGATAATTATCAATCAAAAAGCAGAAACCCAGCAGCACCTACCATGTTGAAGGGGATACAGCGTCCATCCATACAGGTGTATTCAGCGCAGGGCTCAGTGGTGTTTCTGCTGCCAGGGGGCGCTGGTGTGACAGTTTTATCTGAACACAAGGACAACAACAAAAAAAGATTGTAATTAAAAGTCCACACTGACTTAGGGTTTTTCCCTGTTAAAAGGGTTTTCTTGGGAGTTTTTCCTCAGTGGATGTGAGGGTCTAAGGGCAGAGGATGTTGTTATGACGCTGTGTAAATCCCTTTGAGACAAACTGTTTGTAAAAACGGGCTGTATAAAATAAAATTGCCTTGCCTTGCCTTATTTCGTCTTTCTATATCCTCCCTTTTCTTCGTTTTCTACTTATCTCATGAGAACTCACCACACACCAGCTCGTCCTCTCCCCGTGGACAGTCTGGGACGCCGTTGCAGACTTGAGTCATGTTCACACAGGTGCGGTTGTCACAGGAGAAGCTGCCGGGACAGGGAGGGATCTTGGTGGAGCCTGAAGGAAAACACACAGAGAGAAGTGTGTTCATTTACATATCACTTCACCAATCTCATCCATTCATCTGTAAATTACATCTGAATAGCTTAGTAATACATCCACGATTCCATTGACAATACAGATAGGGATGATTGGTCCTCCCTCAATCACACAAAAGATGAAAATAATAAAATACAAAAATTTAGAATGTAACTCCTTAGGCTTAGAACAAGAATGAAATAAAATAAAATACTGATGCATATGGGTTGACACAGAAAAACATAGATGACGAAAGGAAATGGATATAAGACCTCGTAGTAGACAAACGATGGACGAACAGGAGTGACATATCTAATCCATCTTTCCCATCTTTTCAAAAACAGATGCTGTTTTAGCCTTATAGCAAAACAAAAGTAATTCTTTCCATTTTAAAAATGTTATAAATGATGTCAAACCACTCGTCCACTGTAGGTTTTTCTAGTTTTAGCCACTTCCTTGTTATAGCTTTTCTAGAAGCGGCACTTAAAATCTGAAACAAGTATTTGTCATTAGAGGAGACATTTTCTGATGGTAAAACTCGAGAGAAGTGTTTTTTTTCATCCTCTGCTCCTGTGACATGATAATATAAACTCTGATTCTCTTGATGCTCAGGATATTTTTTTTACACACTGACTGAACCCACCACAGTTGTCCACGCTCTCGTCCGAGGCGTCCCTGCAGTGCGGCGTCCCGTCACAGAGATGCCAGTGGTCGACGCACTCGTCCCCGCTGAGACACTGGACCTGTCCGGGGCCGCACGGGGCGGCGCAGCGCTGCTCGTCGCTCCCGTCCATGCAGTCCGTCTCCCCGTCACACCTCCAGGCCTGAGGCACACACTGCCCCCCGGTGGAGCAGCTGAACTCATACGACCTGCAGGCTGGAGGAACAGAGCTTGAAATCATCTTCCAGGACATTTTTTAGCCGCTACAGTCTGATCTCATCAAACACTAACACATCCCCCGTCCTATTTTCGAAAGTTGTACCTTATTTTGCACATGATTGTTTTGGTTTTTTTGGTTTTTGATTTATTTGCACATTATATAACCTGCATAAACAATGACAAATAATTCAAGGGATAGTTCACCCAAAGCTCCCAGTGTCTCAGTTCACTGCTTTGCCTGTGTCAGTGCAAATCTCGCGTGATTTGCACTGACCGGCGGAACAATTTCTCATGTCGGGGCTTCAATACAAGAGGGACATTACAGACGAGCACTATGGAGGTATTTGGATGTTTTTTGGTGTGTCTTTTTGAGCGAAGAAAAGTGAGCACCATTCACAACCATTATATGGACAAATACTGCTGCGCGGACCACCCCGTAACTCCGAGAAGGCACGAACTATCCCTTTAAATTAATCTTGCGCAGGAGAGGTGGAAGCCAAAAAAGGCTTATGAAATAAAATACCTCCCCTATGTAAAAAAAAAAAAAAAAGTAAGAAGATAATACAGAAATTCATAACATAAAAAACAGAAAAGAAAAGAGACTTTAAAAAAAAAGAGATTTACATGGAAAAATGAAAGACTGAATTAATGAAAGAAAAAATTCATAAAAAATGAAAGGTACAAATTTACAGATCCAGAAGTGTTATAAATCTTAACTATTGTTTCTATGTTTATTCTATATGTTTATTCCTCTCTCACCCCCAGAAGTCTGATTTAAAGATGTGCAGTCTGTGGCTCTGACTCATCTATGAAATAATCTCTGACATGCTTAGAAATTATGACCAATGTATCATAGAACAACGCAAAAACATGTTGTTTTTGTTTTTAAACCACGCCTAAAACAGCTCTGTGCTGCTCCTCCATCTGTCACTCAGCAGAGGAGGCTGCAGCTGCGGGAGAAAAAAAACCCCCTCATGCTCGTGGTCCAACACTGGAAACACTTGGAGAACTGATCCTTTGGGGTCTGAAAAAGTCAAACAGAGCTCTGATAGCTCTGATTTCGCAATGTGATAAATAATTTTCTTGGATATTTGACTTTTTTTTTTTTCTCATTTTCCATGTGTTTTCCACAACTGGAAAATTGGTCAACCATTCTCCAGGTTTTCCAAGACGCAGGTTTCCAACCCTGAAAGCTCTGTGAGGAAACCAGTGGGAAAACTCTTCACCTGGATCTGTCTGTGCAACACGACTTCTTACCTGAGGTGGGTGTTGTCAGGGTAACGTGGGGGGGTGACGGTGTGACGACCACGGCGTCGCACACGGTCCCGTTCTCATCCTCTCCACCCGGACAGTCGGACGTCCCATCGCAGAGCTTAGCGACGGGGACACATGTCCCGTCTCTGCAGGCGAACTGGTCGGGAGCGCAAGTCACTGCAGAGCAAAAGAGGACGACACAAGTTTAAAAATCATCTTCCAGGGTAAATAAATGCATTAAAGGGATAGTTCACCCAAAATTGAAATTTCAGGGGGTCTCGGCGTAGCAGTGCATGTCCATATAACGGTTGCAAATGGATACCAACTGTCTTCGTAACAAAAAGACACACCAAAAAACATCCAAATACCTCCATGCTGCTCGTATGTAATGTCCGTCTTGTATTGAAGCCCCGAAATGCAAAATTGTCCCGAAAAAAATTAAATAAGTCTTTATTTCAAGCTTGTTTTGTAGCAGAAGCTTCTTGAAGCTCCTCTTCCCGGTTCGTCAAATTTGGACGAACTGGGAAGAGGACAGACCCTGGTTCATCCAAATTTAGATGAACTGGGAAGAGGAGCTTGCGCTACAAACAAGCTTGAAAAATAGACGTATTTAATTTTTTTCGGGACAATTTCGCATTTCGGGGCTTCAATACAAGACGGACATTACATACGAGCAGCATGGAGGTATTTGGATGTTTTTTGGTGTGTCTTTTTGTTACGAAGACAGTTGGTATCCATTTGCAACCGTTATATGGACATTCACTGCTACGCCGAGACCCCCTGTAACTCAGAGAAGTGAAATTTCAATTTTGGGTGAATTATCCCTTTAAACTGGTTTGTTGTTGTTGTTATTTGTACCTCTACTGGGACAGACGGCTTCATCCGTGCCAGAGGGACAGTCTCTGTGTCCGTCACACACTCTGTCTGCAGGGACACACTTGTCTCCGGGGCACTGAAACTCCCCTGCTGCACACACACACCTGAAACCACAACACAAAATAAGAATTAGAAAAGTCTTTATTGTCATTGCACACAGATTGGTGAAAACAAGATAACCCTTTAATTTACAGGCCGCTAATTATGTGATAATGTCAAGAAATAACAAGTAATTGCACCACAATGTCTATAAATAGCCTAGAAATAACGGTCAATTTCATAGTAATGCCAAGAAATAACAAATGATTGCGTGGAAATAGCCCAAAAATAACTGATTGTAAATGACAATTGCAAGGACTTGGTGGAGAAAAATTCTGGCCTTTCTCAATTCAAAGTATGAAAAGCATGTGTAATCTTTTGCCTTTATGAAAATTATGACATTACTATGTAAATGACCGTTATTTCTGGGCTATTTCTTGACATTATCACGTAACTAGCGGCCTGTAAATCAAAGGTACTTCCAAAAACAACAACACTCAGCTCGTTAATAAGAAATAAGAAATAAGAAATAATGAATAAAGATTAGAAATAAATAAACAGGAATAGGGACACACACATATTGCACTGTTAGTGCATTAAAAAATGGATGAATGATGTAAGAAATGGTCTCTTATTGCACTTAAAGGAGTTAGCAGTGGTTCTGTCCATGAGATAATCGTCACCACATCACAGTCTATGATATGTGTGGCACTCAGGCAACAGGAAGTGGACTTTCAGAATAAGACAGTGTCAAAATCAGTGATTTTTTTTATTGCAAAAGCAGCAAAACAAACTCTGCAAAGCGTAATTAGACGTGTTAATGCTGTAAATCCAAAAAAAAAAAACATCTATCAGAGCTGAACACCGACCCCCTCTCATCACTGAGGTCTCCACAGTCGTCGTGTCCGTCACAGCGGTGGAGGTAGAGAACGCAGCGACCGCCAGCGCACATGAACTCCCCTTCGTCGCACACCACACCGCAGTCTGGAGCGAACACAGAAAACAACACAACAACAATTTAAAGGGATAGTTCACTCAAAATTGAAATTTCATGTCGACTAAGGGCTGGGAGAAGTTTCAGAGTCCTCCGTGCAGCACTGCATGTCCATATGACGGTAGTGAACGGGGTTCACTTTTCTTCGTCCAAAAAGACACACCAAAAAACATCCAAATACCTCCATAGTGCTCGTCTGTAATGTCCCTCTTGTATTGAAGCCCCGACATTAGGGATGGGCATTTCGAATAATTTTCTAATCGAGTAACCTAACCTGGTGTTACACGGGTAACCGATTACTGTAATAAAAAATAAAATGACGTCATGTCTGACGGACAGAGCGCAGCCGGTGCATAAATGCGCTCTGTCCGTCAGACAGTCCACATTACTGACACAGCGTCGTCAGACACAATATCAGGTGGATCATAAGACTAGAGACTGGAGTTCAAGATGCACATCTGCCCCATATGTGCATCTTAAACTCCAGTCTCTACTCTTATGATCCACCTGATATTTAGTCTGACGACACTGCGTCAGTCGGGGAATAAATGCGCTGCATGCGCGCTGAGCGGCTGCCTCGGAGGAGAAAACTTTTTTTTCTTTCTTTTTTTTTAAATCATTTGCGGTGCTTATTTATTAGTCCAGACTACATTTTGGTGCCTTCGGTCCTCTCTGCCTCGCATCGTCTCAGGAAATAACTAGGAAGGTTTCAGAATGTTTGTAAACTGAAAGCATATTTTCTAACAGACTTGATGATCCTGTCGTCTCCCTCCCGACGGTTTACGCCGAGGGAACCACCACAGATTATTGTAAAAGGTTTGAAAGTTCGAGGCTCGATCCAAAAACACTTTTACACAGCAGAAAATCACGTTGCTTGATCCGAAACTGTTTAACACTACAAAAAGCCGAACCATGGCATGATAATGTAGCTTGATCTGACACTAGACTGCGCTCTGACGTGCCGTTTTTTTAATCCTAGGTTAACCGGATAATAAATTCATAACCGAGTAGCAGATTGCCTACACGGGTACCCGGGTACTCGGGTAACCGTGCACATCCCTACCCAACATGAGAAATTGTTCCGAAAAAAATTAAATAAGGCTATGTTTCAAGCTTGTTTGTAGCAGAAGCTCCCAGCGTCTCAGTTCACTGCTTTGCCTTTGTCAGTGCAAATCGCGCAAGATTCCGGCAGAGCAACACTGGGAGCTACAAACAAGCTTAAAATATAGACTTATTTAATTTTTTTCGGAACAATTTCTCATGTCGGGGCTTCAATACAAGAGGGACATTACAGACGAGCACTATGGAGGTATTTGGATGTTTTTTGGTGTGTCTTTTTGGACGAAGAAAAGTGAGCCCCGTTCGCAACCGAGCCCCCTTGTAACTCAGAGAAGGCACGGAGGACTCTGAAACTTCTCCCAACCCTTAGTCGAAATTTCAATTTTGAGGGAACTATCCCTTTAAAACACAGTTCACATTATAAAAACACTGAATCCTGATGGACTCTATAGTGACCGACCGATCACCTTGTTCATCGGAGCCATCAGCGAAGCCGCAGTCCAGCCGACCGTCACACACGCGACTCGCCGGCAGACACTTCCCGCTGGCGCACTGGAACTCCCCCGGAGGACACAGCGGCGTCGGGGTGGCCGGTCCACAGAACTCCTCGTCCGATTGGTCCACGCAGTCCGGGTGGCCGTCGCATCGCAGAGCCGGGTTCAGACACGGTCCACTGCAACAAGGGTTGATGTCAAATCACTCAGTTTCTTTCATAAATTATATCACAATGACAGTCACCGTACCAACGCTGTCAGGCTGTAGAGTTTGTTTTACACTGGAAAACAACAAGATTTTACATTTTTTACACTCAGCACACATGCACCACATGCTAATGTTTCAAATGCAACATGTCGAATATAGAGTCTAAACTCTAGAGCAGGGGTTCACAAACTTTTCCATGCACCCACCGAGTTTGAGGCTTGATGTCAGGTGCAAACCACCGAGTCAACGCTAACAGTTTATGACGTCATGAGTGATATTTTTGACTGGCAGGCAGTTAGAAAGATCAGCATGGCAAATAAGGTCCCAATATTATCATACGGTAATATGGTTTTAATATTATATTATTATGAATTATATTGGATTATTAATGCAATTTTATTTTGTTATTTGCATTTTTTCTCATCTCATCTCTCACATGAGGTTTTTTTCTCATCAACCTCATGTAGCATCTTGATTAGTATTTTGATGCACTATAATGCAAAACTACCCTGAGTGACATATTTTAGCTTTAGATATTTAGCATTTTTATACATCTTGTACTGTATAGATGGGTTATGTGACACAAACATGGACTGACAAACACTACGATCTCTGGAGCTACTCCATGACTTTAGCATGTTACACAATGGAGCCTGTCATATTCAAAAACATTCTGGCTTCTTCAGAAGTGTCACCTGTGTTATTTTTGTAGCTTTGTAGCATTCATACCGCATGCAATCACAATATTAAATTCATAATTGCAATTCAGGACACTTTGGAGCTATGTATATCACCTTTTTACTCTTTTACTCTTTTATTATTTTACTCTTTTGCTGTGCTATTTATTGTGTATTATTGTATTGTATTTTATGTGGTCTTATGCGTACTGTAAGTAGTGGAGCCAAAGACAAATTTCCACATTGTGGACAATAAAGATATTGAATTGAATTGAATTGAATTGAATTGAGTGTCTTGTAAATAAAAACCTATTTTAACTATTAGAACAGAGACATAATGAACTCCTTTGGACTACAGTATTTATTCAGTGTTATTAACGACCTGTGGTGAGTCTGTCTGGCTTCACCTCGGTGTGCTGCTGCAGCGGAACTGGTCCGGAGCGCAGGTGGACGGACAGATCTCGTCCGAGCCGTCGCCGCAGTCGTCCTCGTTGTCGCACACCCACTGAGACGGGATGCAGCGGCCGCGCGCACAAGTGAACTCTGACTCCAGACAGGGAGGGGAGGGGGGAGGGCAGGCCACGCCCTCACACTGCCACACACCGGCCTCACACGAACTAACAAACACAAAGGAGACGGAGAGATTAAAAAACTGAAGAACAACGTAGTTTCAGGAGGATTTTAGATTTTTTTTTAGATCTGGACCGACCAGTTCTGGCAGTTCTGAGTGATGGTGGTTCCAGGTGGAAACATGGAGCCGTCCCACTCGCACGGACACTCGGTGGGAGCGACACAGCTGTCTCCTATAGGACAGACAGACAACATGTTGACAACAAATATGCTTTTTTTCAACAGCTGCAGTGCAAGTTTGTTTCAGACATTTGGTCCCAGAGATGGACAGAGTACTCCACCCCAGTACTTGAACAAATACTACTGGTCAAAATTTACTCCGTTACAAGTAAAAGTAGCTCAGTCGACAAGTTACTCGAGTAAGAGTGAAAAAGTACTTGCTTTTAAAGGTACTTAAGTATCCAAAAGTACATGCTTTTAAATTTAAAAATAAGAGTAAGAGTAAATTTCTTATTTTTCACATCATTGAATTACTATATTTTTTTCTAAATGAATGTAAGGAGCTTTTAACTCTTGTTTCTGAGAATGAACTCTTTGAAAGCAGCTGCACTGATGTGCTGCTTTTAGGGGTTAGGGTTTCCTTCTTTGACAAACACAGCTTGTGTCCAATAGGATTTCAGAAGAAAAAAGAAAAAAGAAAAGAGCAGACCTGAAAGTAACGAGTACTTTTCAGCCTTCCTAGAAATTAACTTGAGTAAAAGTAAAAATATTTGTCTTGGAAATGTATTCAAGTAAGAGTTATAAGTACCAAAGAAATCTAATACTCAAGTAAAGTACTGTACAAATCCTCTGGATATGTACTTAAGTTCGACCACTGTTTGGTCCTGGAGAAGACATTACTGGAAACTTTACAACGCGTCCAGATCTGAATACCATCAGTTTTTCATCCTCACAGGTCCAAAACTCAGCAGTGATCTGGACTCTTTCTCCGTTTTTGCAGTCTAAGTTTTGGATTAGTGCAGTAAATCTGTTTTTTTTGTTTTGTTTTGTTTTGTTTTTTACCGTGTTGGACGGTGCCTGCGGGGCAGAAGCAGCCCTCCACACAGGACAGGACGCCACACTGGGAGTGTGGACTCTGCTGAACGCTGGGACAGGAGAGCGAGCAAGCCGGACCACAGGGGTCGTACACCAGCCCGTTCTCACACTGCAGAGCTGAGGGGAAACAGGAAGTGGAATTAAACAAAGAAATGATCAGACAAGAGTGGAAGGTGCATGAGTTTTAAAGAGGAACTATGAAAGTCTGGTGTCTCTTCCTCCTCTGTGTCTCTAACCCTCCTCTCCTCCATGTGCATTTGTTTTCAATGAGAAATCAATCCATGGAGCGGTGGATAACGTTATTTATCATCTACCATGTTACCGTGTGTACATTTGTGTAGTTTTAATTTATCTGTCATTAACAAGAGATTACGGGTCA
The DNA here is from genome assembly GCF_045865225.1 of Trachurus japonicus. Lineage (NCBI taxonomy): Eukaryota > Metazoa > Chordata > Actinopteri > Carangiformes > Carangidae > Trachurus > Trachurus japonicus. The sequence continues at coordinate 4,601,970 of NC_140926.1, forward strand.
CACCCCATCCGGACATACAGCTACACGAAAGCGATGTGAGTGAGAAAAAGTGATTCGAATGCGTGATTTTCAATCGGCCTGTCCTGACATGCCCAACCCTGAAAAACTTGCTCGCTCTGTTTCTATCTGGACGACATTTCGCGGCCTCGTCCCGCCCCTAAATGCTTCTTATTGTTTGAAACGTACACGCTACTCCCTGTTGACAAGCTAGTTAGCAGAGACAGGAGAATATGAGAGAATTGCATTTAAATAAAATGTAAAAAAGTATATACACTATATATATACTCCAAAATGTCAAAAATGGCAACCAGGAAATGTCATGAGTCTAAAAATAGCACCAAATGTCACGCTGCAAATCTTGTGTGAGATTTCGTCGCTGGTTCGCTCGCTCGCTGTATGTCAGGTTGCGTTGTTACGGTGTTACCAGCACTAGTACTCCAAAGCTGTTTAATTAAGGTACAAATGTAGCATAATTAAGCTAAAAATCTCTATAAATAAACTATCTATAATAAACTCTTTAAGATCCAGTGTGTGGCAGTGTGATGTGTGTGTGTAACATACGACAGAGCTCCTGAGACCTCCAGCGGATGTAAACCCCTCGACGGTTACACTCCTCGGCGTAGGCAGCGATGGCCGTGCAGAGACACTCACAGTCGCCACCCGAGTCACAGCTACAAGACGCACACACACACACACACACACACGGTACGGTCTCGAGTAAAACAACAACATTATAGGAATGTGCTGTATTTTATTGCTGGTGGAGCTCATGTTTGTGCACCAGCAGGTTTCTGAAAGACACACATGAACGTTTTTATGCACCAGGATGAAGAACAACACTGACTTGTATGATCCTACTTGGTGGCAGTAAAAAAAAACGCACTGATGTAATAATGAGGTCATACGAACATTTCTAACACCAACACATGAATCCAAGTGTTTTTGTTGTTACAGAAACTACAGATGTACAGCGTCAGGGTCTTTTCCATTACAGGAGTTTAACAACCAGATACTTGAGCTGTCCATAACTCAAACTTTGTTTTAAGACTCGTATGGCCTTATGCAGCCTTGCCTTTAGCGATTGAAGTAGGGAGCTATCGTGGTTTATGTGTTTTGTGTGACCTTAATACTGTTGAAGATGAATTACGTTTTCTGTTTCAATGCCCTTTGTATGATGACTGAACTGAGACAGTCCTTGTTTGAGAAAGCCCAGACAGATAATCCAGAATTATTTTGGATGCACGAGCATAATATGTTGTGTTGTTTTTTTCTCAGGAGGAGATCAGTGTCCTGGCTCGATTCATTGATAAAGCCTGGATATTGAGACAGAAAACATTATATCCCACATAAAATCATAAATTACTGTTTATTGTGTTGTCAATCAATGGTTCTCAAAGTGGGGTCCCCAACTTTTTTGAGAAATTTTACTATTTTTTAATAGAAAATGTTTTACATTTTTTTTACAGAAATTTCTCTCCTAAAATATTTCCAAAACTTCACGCCATTGGCCCTAATTTGAATGCACACTGACTAAAAAAGTAACGTTCTTCAGTCTCAGATCAAATATTTGTGTATTTCTGGTGTTTGCTTCAAATTTCTGCCAATGGGGGTCCGTGGTCTAATTTTTGTCAATTTAGGGAACCTTGATCTAAAAAAGTTTGACAACCACTGTTGTATATCAAGCTTGTCTGTTTTGTTCTTTTTGTTTTGTTTTGTTTCACGCTAGCCATTCTTGAATGTATGTACTTTATGCTTAGTGTCTTATGTGGGCTGGGCACAAGAAAAGGGCATGACACTCAAATAAACAAATCAATCAATCAAATGTAATGCAAAGGTGCCCGGTTCAGCCATGTCACTCACCCACAGGCGTCAAAGACACACCAGTCATAATACTGCTGGAAGGGAACCTCAGCGTGGCACTGAGAGAAAAGCTCCTGGGTCAGAACCGCACACCTCTTCCTGGCCCACGTCATCCTGTGTGGGTTCAGCTGAACACAACACAGAGAGAGAATACAAGTATATAAGAACAATAAAACAGCAAACAGGACATCGACAACACTAGATCTGCAGCAGTTTAATTTAATTTAATTCAGTTTATTTGATAGGGACAATGCAGGTTAACATAGTGACACTTCCACTCGTTACAAACAAGTCAATGTGACTGATGTTCTGCACACAGAGATTATAGCTAATGCTAGTTTCCAACTCCCGTCCCTAGTTAGGCTTTTAGTAGAAAAAAAAGGTAAGAAGAAAGACATCAAAATTACATGACAACACTATAAAATGACAAAAAGAATAAAAGGTGTTTGCGCTCTTGCTCACTGTCCAAAAAATCCTCTTTTCAGGTACGTAGGCCAACAAACATTTGAGAGCAACAGGAGGAAAAGGCTCGCACACTGATCAAAAATGGCAATGTCCACCAGTGCAACCATGGTAATAAAATAAAATAAAATAAATGTTTCTTTATTTTATTTTATCACCATGGTTGCACTTTTTTGTTGTTTGATGGACCATTAAATCTTTGTTGCATCCGTTAATCTCTGGTGGACTTTGCCATTTTTGATCAGTGTGTGAGCCTTTTCCTCCAACACTATAAAATGTACAATACATCTAAAATCATACCAAGTCATGACACATTAAAAATGCATACAATTCTGCCAGATGCCAGATTTTAACCTTTGTATTAAAAATCCTAATGTCTCGGGTTAGTTTTATTTCGGTCGGTAGTGAATTCCACATCTGGGAACCCTTTACAGTTGGCCGCGTTTCCCAGATTTGTTAAGAAGCTCTTAGCGCTAAGATCTTCTTAGGAGCGCTCTTAAGAACGCTGTGAAAGAAGAACGTGTTTCCCAGAGTCGCTCTTAGCTTAAGAAGATCTTTCACTAAGAAGGAAATGTAAGATCGAGCTGACCCACTCTTTCGAGTCTTCTTAGCGACTTTTTAGCACTTTTTCAAGGCAAATCAATATCACACTAAGCAAGATTTAAACAGTGCACATCGTATGTTTAAAACATATTAAATATGTGCCGAAATAAAAAATAGAGATAAAAAAATAAAATAAGAACAATAAATAACCTAAATATCACATCAGGCACACAAATAAAATTAATCATCATGACTATCATTTATCATAATTTTTACGCACACACCCACGTCCCACGTCTGCATGAACATCAAAAACACAGCCGTTCTTAAATCAACCCCTAGTGTCGCTGTTGCATCGTGTTTTTATGCAGTGGGCAGCTTCTTGGTGTGGTGGGGGCATCGCAAGCAAGGGTCAGTGTCACGGAGTGTGGCAGCCGTGACACTGATCCTCCTGTGCCATGTTATACTGGCACCAAAAAGACTGTCACGCATTAACACTCCACTGCCTAAATATATATGTAGCCTATATACATATGTATAGCATTGATCATTCAGTGATGATGAGAAAAGAAAAACGTGTTGACCACCAAAATAATTTTTTAGTGGGTGGATTTGAACCCAGACCACAGCAATGCTTCAACTTGCAGTGGGGATACTCTATCAAGTGAGCTATTTGCTACCTTGTGTTTTCATGCTTTCTAGAGTTGTCTGGCTGTAAACCAGCCAGCCCCTGTGCACGTTTTTATTTTTATTTTCACACACATCAATCACATGGTCACGCAGCCGTCTCGGCCGCATCATTACGCAGCTGTGCCGTGTCACCTACGGCCAGTCCGTCACTGCCCGAGACGAACGCGGCAACAACAGCGGAGAAGTTTCTAATCAGGCCCGCGGACACCGGGACCTGTGTTAACCCCATGTTTGACAAGTGGAAATCCCGTTTTCGGTTTATTCATCGTCCGTCGGTGCAGCTGCGCTTGTCACTGTGTGTGATTTATGCGCGTAATAGGTGGCGTGTGATATAATAATCGATTTGCCTGGCATCGATTGATTCAGTTTCAGTACTGTGGTGGTGGACAGCTCCCGTTAAGAGCTTCTTAAGAAGCTTCTTTGGCGTGATCTTAAGAAGGCAGTTAAGAACGCATCTGGGAAACACCCGTATCTTAGCGCTCCTTCTTAGCCGAACCCTTCTTAAGAGCCTTCTTAAGTCCTTAAGAAAGATCGAATCTGGGAAACGCGGCCAAGGCTGATTGCCCAAAGGAGGTCTTCTTACGGCGTGAGATTTTATTTTACAGTTGCCACTTGCCGTACCCCTGGTGATCCTATCACTATTTTGTCTTCTAAAACGACTGCACAGCACATCTGGAGCCAAGTTCTGCAAACACTTAAAAACCAGTTTGACAGACGAAAATTTTAAGAAATTGTCAAAACTAAGCAAATTATACTGCTTCAAGATGAGACAGTGATGCCACTTTATTGGTTTCTTGGCCATTATTTTTATGGTTTGATAATAATATAATACAGAGATGCAATTGACTTAATTGTGGTTGGAGAGGCCTGACTCCACACTGTAACACAATACGACATATGAGAAAAAAGAAGAAGTTGGTGCATGTGAACTCACAGCACAGGGGTCTCGGAGGTCCTGGTCGGCCACGTCGGGGCAGGAGGGGCTGACCTTCCACGAGTTTCCAAACAGCTCGGCCGTCGACTCCACGATGCCCTGACGTGTGGTGAAGTCGTTCTCCGCGTCGCCGTCGAAGTTACCGCACAGGCCGCCGACCCGACCGCGCAGGGTCGCTGCCAGACGCACATACACACGCATACCTGGAAGATCATAAAATAATAATGGTAATAAAAAAATGTATAAGGAGAAACAAATTAGAAAATATACAATGGAAATTTGACTGGATGTTTAAATCTTGAGTTGTTTTGGTCTTGTAATTTAATTAATATGGGTTTTTTTGCTGATCAAGGGTGTAGAAAGAGTCTTTGAGTTTAAGTTAGGGGCAGACATAAATAAGAATTATATTCTTCTTATTGCTCCTTTCCAAACATGAAAAGTGTTGATTCAAATGTATTTATGGATTTGTGTAACATCATATTGCATTGTACTCTACACTTTCATGAAAGGAACAAAAAAGAAAGAAAGAAAGAAAGAAAGAAAAGAGAGATAATGGCAAAGGCAATATGACAACAAGACTCTAGATATCAACAATATTAATAGATAAAGTTCAGGGTCCAGTTGTTCAAAGGTAATCTGAGCGGATTTTAGATAATGGATTGGATCAAATCTTGAAAATGGGTTGTTTCAAAACTAAAAACGGATTCTGAGATCGGATTAGATCACGTAATCCAATTTTGTAATCCAATGTATTTGAGAAATGTATATTTGTTTTGTTTTTGGTTATTGTAGGTCAGTTTAAAAGACATTAAAGAAACAAAAAAACAGCTCAGAAAACAAAACATACACCCCATTTTCAAATAAATACACTCTGAGTGACCCCATTCTGCTGTTCTACCCGTTTATTTATATACCTAGTAGCCTTCAGTCTGATACACAACCCCATTTAATAATAATAATAATCTTTATAGAGCACGTTTCATGCATAAAAGCAGCCCAAAGTGCTTGAACAAAGCAGAAACAATAAAAAACAACAATTTAGAGCACTCATAGAGTTATCCCAACTTGGTAATCTTGAAAACTTTGCTTTGAACCCTTCTGGGATAAAAGTAAAGATGGATTACCTGGTGATCCCGGGATTTCAAAACCTGGATTATTTTTGATCCAGATTAAACCTTTCGAACAACTTTTAAGTGTATAAACGTACCGCCGTCCCAGAGCAGAGTGACGCCGAGTCGGGAGGAGAGGGACACGAACATCCCGGCTCTTTCCAGAGTCAGACCGCTGCCGCTGTAGGACTTTGGTAGCGTGACCGGCATCCCGTTCACTGTCACCGCTTTACCTAAAGGACAGAAGAGACAAAGACGACGACAAGGCTCATCTCAGAGAAGTTAAAACAAACAAATAAATATAACAAGAAAAAAGTTTTTTTAGTTTTTTTTTTTTTTTCTTTTTGTAATTTTGTTTTTTAGATTATGAAAAATAGTAGGCACTTTACTCCAGGCACTTTAAAAACCAGCACTTTATAACAGATGCACTTTAATGAATCTTAACAGCGCTATACGACACCTTTGTCGATTACATGCTCTTAATTTTACTTAATTTTAATTGAAGCTACGGTATGTTATATTGTATACTATATTGTGATATTGTGATATGGTATTGTGTTATTTATTTATTTTATTTAACCTTTATTTAACCAGGCGAAATCAATTAAGAACATGTTCTTATTTACAATGATGGCCTGACAAGAGGCATAAGCTTCTTGAGGGGGAGGGGGAGGCTGTGAGGGAGAAAAGATAGGTTAAAAGACAATAGCAAATATACACAACAATACAAACATTCAGCAGAAACAAGGCATAAAAGTTAATAACAAGGATATTCAAGCATAGAAGACAAGATTATTACAAGCATAAAAGAGAGTAAATGTCTGTTACAGATATTACAGGATTCATAAGCGAGCAGTGTGTCACAGAAAGTGGCCTAGGCCAACGGCGGTAGGTATGGGCGTTCAACAAGCAGAAACTGAGGAAAAGGGTTAGATGGTTGAGTAGTTAAATAGTAGGGAAGCAGCTGCAATGATCTGTAAAAAGGTGTGAGATGGCGTCTTTGAAGGCCGGGATGGAGATGAAGTTATCCAGTTTAAGGTGTTTTTGTAATGCATTCCAGTCAGAGACAGCAGCTGACTGGAAAGATGCAAGGCCGGATGTAGATCTGGTTTTAGGAGTTGTTAACAGAATGAGATGGGAGGACCGAGTGTTGTATGTGACAGGAAGTCGGTGCAGCAAGCAAGACAGGTAGGGGGGTGTACGTTGAAGAAGGGTCTTGTAAATGAGAGTGAGCCAGTGGATCTGACGGCGGGTGTGAAGTGATGGCCAGTTTACCAGGGAGTAAAGACTACAGTGGTGGGTATTGTAAGGGGCGTTAGTGGCAAAACGGATAGCAGAATGATAGAGTGTGTCCAGTTTAGCAAGAGTGCCTTTACAAGCAGTGCGATAGATGGTGTCACCGAAATCGAGTGTAGGGAGAATTGTCAATTTAATGAGAGTCTGTTTAGCAGAGGAAGTGAAGGCGAGACGATGTCTATAAAGGAAACCAAGTTTAGCCCGGACCTTAGCCTGTAGTTGAGAAATGTGGTGTGAGAAGCATAGCGTGGAGTCTAACCAGATGCCGAGGTATTTGTAGGCAGAGACATGGTCCAGGATAGCTCCCTCGCAGGTAGAGATGATTAGTGGAGACGGAGAGGGAGTGCCCTTCCGGTGAAACCACATGGCTTTTGTTTTGGATGTGTTGAGTGAGAGTTTTAATAATGATAGAGCCTGCTGTACCTGGAGGCTCTAGAAGCTAGGTACAGCAGGGGTTTTGTGATATTGTATTTGTACCATGCTTCATTGATAAAGCCTGGATATTGAGACAGAAAACATTACATCCCACATAAAATCATAAATTACTCTTTATTGTGTTGTCAGTCAATGGTTCTCAAAGTGGGGTCCCCAACTTTTTCTTGAAATTTTAGCCCTTTTTTTCTAGAATTTTTTTTTTTTGAGAATTTTTTTTCCACTTTTGTCTAGAATTTTTAACTTTTTTTTTTGAGAAATTATTTTCAATTATTTATTTATTTTTTTTAATTTTCCCACTTTTTTTTTTTTTTAGAATTTTAAAACTTTTTTTCGTTTTGGAGATTTTTTTCCACTTTTGTCTAGAATTTTTAAACTTTTTTTTGAGAAATTATTTTCAATTTTCAATTTTCAATTTTTCTTTTAATTTTCCCACTTTTTTTGAGAATTTTTAAACTTTTTTTTTGGGAGATTTTTTCCACTTTTGTCTAGAATTTTTAAACTTTTTTTTGAGAAATTATTTCAATTTTTTTTTTTTTTTTTTTCTAATTTTCCCACTTTTTAAAAAAATTTTTTTTAGAATTTTTAAACTTTTTTTTTTTTTTTGAGATTTTTTTGGGGGGGGAGGGAGAAATTTTTCCACTTTTTTCTAGAATTGATTTTGAGTAATTTTACAATTTTTCAATAGAAAATGTTTTACTTTTTTTTTTACAGAAATTTCTCTACTAAAATATTTCCAAAAACCCCCGTGGCACCGACCTCTCAGCAGGTGGATGACGGTGTTTCCCAGGCTGAGTGTGACCGACTTGGTGCAGGTGACCCCGGTGCTGCCACAGGGCACGTTCTCCGCCGTGACGCTGAACAAACCGCCCGTCTCCCTCGCCAACACGTACTGACAGTCGCCGAGGAACGAGTAGCAGCGGCCGTCGAACGTGACGTAGTGGGGGTCTCCCGTCGCCACGCACACGCCGGCGCAGGCGGACTGGCTGCAGCGCCACCGCCGCTCCTTACACACGCTGCAGCAGAGGAGGAGGAGGAGGAGGAGGAGGAGGAGGAGGAGGAGGGAGGTTACAAGATGAAGATGAATCCTGAATGTACAGCTCTGGAAAAAAATAAGGGACCACTTTCACAAATGTTTCTTAAAAGCATCTCTACATGTATGACAGTCATTCTTTTCTTTTCGGGGAGACACCCCAGGTGAATGGGGTAAAAATTTTAAATAACACATATCACCATGAAAGTTCCCAAGTTTATCACTTACATTAAGACAAATATTTTTTGTATTACAAGTTTTGTCAAATTTCATGTTTAAATATGTAAATGAGGCAATATCTGATGAAATATGCGCTAATTTGCATACATTTCCAGACCCGAAATCTGAAAAATGGATAAAGCCTCTTTCAAAATTCTTGTTTCATTTTGTTGACATATTAGAGTCAGAAGTTTTTACAGAGGGGATTTTGGATATCTCTTTTTATTACTTTGTAAATGAGAAAATACTGTCACCAGCCCTAAAAAAATCCAATTTCGCCTGGAAGGTTTGGTGTCTGTAAGTGCTGCTGAAGTTGAGATTTCGGGTTCAGAGTCGGAGGAAAAACTCATTTTGAGAAAACGGCCTTTAAAGTCTTGTACTGTAAAATTCCATAGATTGTTAATGTAAATCGTACTTTTACGATTGGTTGCTGATATGGAGGAAATGGCAATTTTGAAGCCTACATCATTGTTCAGGAGAGAAAGAGCTTTACAATGATACCTGACATGACATGGGTCAGACAACAAGCACACCAGAGTATGTCGCAGTAGCATGTTCACTTTTTAGGAGAAATCTACCAACAAAAGAGACAAAATGATGTAAAATAACCACCTTAATGTGGATTTTCTACCATTTCGTTTGACTTTTATGAAAGAATACATGTTAAGGAAGAAAAATAGCCAAAAATATCATAATTGATCAGTGCATGAAAAAACAGTGTTTTTGCCTGGGGTGTCTCACCTTACACCAACACAAACACAACTCATTCTACTTAATGAGACACTGATGATGAGGTCGTCACCTGAACCACATCTGGTTTTATAGGAAGATTATAAATGGGATTAAACATTGACATCCATCCATCCATCCATCCATTTTCATCCGCTTATCCGAGTCCGGGTCGCGGGGGCAGCAGTCGGAGCAGGGATCCCCAGACTTCCCTCTCCCCGGACACTTCCTCCAGCTCTTCCGGGGGGACCCCAAGGCGTTCCCAGGCCAGCCGAGTGACGTAGTCACTCCAGCGTGTCCTGGGTCTTCCTCGGGGTCTCCTCCCGGTGGGGCATGCCCGGAACACCTCACGAGGGAGGCGTCCAGGGGGCATCCTATACAGGTGCCCGAGCCACCTCAGCTGGCTCCTCTCGATGTGGAGGAGCAGCGGCTCTACTCCGAGCTCCTCCCGGGTGACAGAGCTCCTCACCCTATCTCTAAGGGAGCGCCCCGCCACCCTGCGGAGGAAACTCATTTCGGCCGCTTGTATCCGGGATCCCGTTCTTTCGGTCATGACCCAGAGTTCATGACCATAGGTGAGGGTGGGAACGTAGATCGACCGGTAAATCGAGAGCTTTGCCTTTCGGCTCAGCTCCTTCTTCACCACGACGGACCGATACAATGACCGCATTACTGCGGCCGCCGCACCGATCCGCCTGTCGATCTCGCGCTCCGTTCTCCCCTCACTCGTGAACAAGACCCCAAGATACTTAAACTCCTCCACCTGAGGCAGGAACTCTCCCCCGACCTGGAGGGTGCAAGCCACCTTTTTCCGGTCGAGAACCATGGCCTCGGACTTAGAGGTGCTGATTCTCATCCCAGCTGCTTCACACTCGGCTGCAAACCGCCCCAGTGCATGCTGAAGGTCCTGGCTCGAGGGAGCCAACAAGACCACATCATCTGCAAAAAGCAGAGATGAAATCAAGTGGCTCCCGAACCGTACCCCCTCCGGCACTTGGCTGCGCCTAGAAATTCTGTCCATATAAATAATGAACAGAACCGGTGACAAAGGGCAGCCCTGCCGGAGTCCAACACGCACCGGGAACAGGTCTGACTTACTGCCGGCAATGCGAACCAAGCTCCTGCTCCGGTCATACAGGGACCGTACAGCCCTCAGCAGAGGGCCTCCGACCCCATACTCTCGGAGCACCTCCCACAGACCCATTGACATTATCCCACAAAAACTGATTTATAAACTCTTCCTGAGTTAAAATATTCTTGCTGTGTTGTTTAGGAATAAATATGAACATGTTTTCTTTCCATTATTATTATTCAAGGTCTGAAAAGACTTGATATTTTTTGTTATTTAGACTAGTTTAGTCATTTTCAGCCAATAAAAGCTCTAAATGACAATTTTTTATTATTATTATTTTATTATTATTATTTCAATTTTGGGAGAAATGTTGTCGGTAGTTGATAGAATAAAACAAAATATTTTGTATTTAATATTACTCAAACACATACATATAAATAGTAAAACCAGAGAAACTGATAATTTTGGGAGTGGTCTCTTAATTTTTTCCAGAGCTGTATGTGACACAACGAGACGCCTGCATACGTTACCATGTGTTACAGTCCTTAGTGATGGTGTCGTTGCTGTAGTAAAGTCGGCCGTTATGGTGACATGGACACTCATCTGGTAAAACACAGCGATCCCCCTGAAGAGAGCAAGAAAATAATGAGGAAATCTTAAATTTAAGAAACTACAACTAAAACTTAAGCGTCTTTGAGCATCTGTAAAAGCCTATTATGAATGAAATGTATTATTATTATTATTAACTCTAAACCCTTTATGTGCAAAACGAGCCGAATAACATTGGGCCTCATTCTCCAATATCTTCTTAAGTATTTTCTTAGATTCTTTCTTACAGTAAGTCGATCCTAAAAAATGTCTTAAGAAAACTCTACGTCAGATTCATGAAGGTGTCCAGACTTGTCTGAGTTGGACCAACGCATCGGGTTTATGCGCCATCATAAATATTATCATTATTTATTATCATAAATGATCAGTGCGATTGGATGGTGTGGTTCCCAATAAACATGATTGATGTAGTGTTTTTTAAGAGGCCGCAGCGCTTTGTAAAATAATTACAATAATTATTTAAAACGTCATAAATGATAAGTAAATGATTCTAATTCAAATCATATAATATAACACAAATGCAGAATAGAAGAAAACGCGAAAAATAGTTTATGTATGTTCTTGAGTGTGTGTAGATTTTGTTGTTCCTTGCCAAGAACAAATCCTGGATAAGAAAACATTCATGAATGCCACAATCTTCATAATAACTGTGTAAGTGGGACTTCAGAACAAATTTGGGTAACTCTTTAATTTACAGGCCGTTAATTACGTGATAATGTCAAGAAATAGCTAAGAAATAATGGTAATTTTCATAGTAATGTCATGTTTCTCATAAAGGCTTTTCATGCTTTGTATTTTTGGGGAAAGGCCAGAATTTTTCTCCACCAAGTTCTTGCAATTGACCGTTATTTCTGGGCTATTTCTACACAATCAATTGTTATTTCTTGGCGATATTTCTCGACATTACTATGAAATTGACCGTTATTTCTAGGCTATTTCTAGACATTATGACGCAATTATTGTTATTTCTTGTCTATTTCTTGACATTATCACGTAATTAAAGCAGAAGTAAGCGATCCGGTGGTTTTGGCTAACTTCCTGTCAGCCAGTGGAGTTAGCAGTCCCCGCCCTCGTCCCTACGTCACCACATTCACGCGCATCCCTTGGCTGCACACACAGAGAGGACCGCCCCTTTATGCCGTTCTCTCTCCTCATTGGATAAAGGTTGTAGGATACAAGGAAAGTTTTCTCCTCGGCTTACAGCAGAGCAGAGTGACTGACAGACCCGTGTTTCAGACCAAACACTCTATAGAAGTGATTGCTGTCGGAAGATACAACTATTTAAGACTTATATTAACACAAAAATTACGCTTACTTCTGCTTTAATGGCCTGTAAATTAAAGGGTTACCCAAATTTGTTTTTAAAAACAGTTCGTGAATGAGGCCGATTAACTGCATTTGTGCTGTTCGTCCTATTCAAAGTCAGAGTCAGGGAGCTAAATCTGAGCTTTCACCCACTAGTAGGACAGTTCCCTGGGGACAGACGCAGCCAGACAGCGGCTCTTTGCAGCTCGACTGCTGCCCAGCGCTGGAGCCCCCCCCTCCCCCTTGGCCGGGGGGGTCCAGGCTGGAGCAGGTGAGGAGGCAGGAGCGTGGCGAGTAGATCAGAGAGCCGGGACACGGGTTGACCTCCTCACAGCGCTCCTGAGTGCAGTTAAACAGCCCGCGTTCACACACACTGCAGAGGGAGGGAAGAGCAGCAGAGTCAGCAATAAACTCATTTGTATTAAACATCAACCAAAATGAAAAAGCAAGGTGTTAATCTCCGATGAGTTTACGATGCATCAATAAATTTTTATTTGACAGTTGCTAAACTCTAAACAGCAGATATGAAAGTGATGAAGCAACAGCAACATGTGCCACAGGAGCCACAAGCCAAGTTTTGTCATTCAAGTACCACATGACATACACTAGATCAGTGGTTCTCAACTGGTGGGTCAGGACCCGTTCTGGATGGGTCGCGGACAGCTGGTCAAAAAAGTAAATAATATTTAATGCACATCTGATGTTGGACATGTCTTTTATTTTGAAAAATAACTTATATTGAAAGGCACACGTCACGTGAACACATGAAGTTGTAATCCTCCTCCTCAGTTTCTTATTATTTGTTCTGAATGCAAAGATATCAGTTTCTTATTAATGTGGCCTGAATGCAGTGAGTCTTGTTTTGTTTTGTGGGTCTTTATTTTGTGCAATTTGATATTTATTCACTTTTGTGAATATGCTCTGAATGCAGAGATGCATTAGAAGTCAAATATATCGTTTTTTTGGTCTCCATTTTGTGCAGTTTGATATTATTTTATTCACTTCCATACATGCAGTTGTCATGGTCCTCCTCAGTTTCATTCATGTGCTCTGAAATGCACTTTGCTCAATAAAGAGCAAAATGAGTTTTTAAAGGCTTTAAAAAAAAATCTTGGTTTGAATTCTATAAAAGTGGGTCGCGACTTAATGACCATGGGAAAATGTGGAGCCCAGAGTGAGACTAGTTGGAACCTCTGCACTAGATATCAGTGTAATAAGTGTCTGAAAAATGTTGTATTTCTTCACAGCAGTTCATCAGGTCGAAGCTCAATGTGCAGGATCAGAACTCAACAATTACATAACCATGAGAGTGAGTCAGTAAAAGGAAATTAAGGTCACTGAGATAGACACACACACACACACACACATACTGTAATGGGACTGTGGACAAACCGAACACTAGTCTAGTGGCACCACAGTAACTCAGAGTGATGATCTTTGCAGTTTTGTGGTGAAGAGACGCAATGAAATCAACCTATCCTGAAGCAGCGAGCAGGAACATAGAGCGATTTCATTAGAGCCCTCACACCACCACGGACTCACTCACACGGCCACTTCTAGTTATCTAAACACACATTAAAGTCGTATCTGTAGGACACACACACATACTAGACAGGGAAATGTATTTCAATCTGATTTCATGGCCTAGAAGATCCTATTATTAGAATAACAACACCTCATGTATGTTTCCGCTTTACGATGGTGACTTAGCTGTGCTGTAAAGTTTTATGTAGGTTTTTTTTTGGGTTGTTCTCACTTTGCTTTGTTTTGCCAATGTCTTATACAGTATGTTTTTTGATTTAGGATGATGATTTTATATGTATTGTAAAGATTTAATGTACGTTTTGGTTGACATGATTGTAGTTTTAAATGTACTGTTTTTAAAAGTGGACCCCAGTAAGACTAGCGGTGCTTTAGAGCTCAGCTAACGCGGATCCCCATGAATAAACATAAACATAAAGTCTTTTATTTCGGGCATGGCCTCCATGACGACATGCATCAGTTTCAGTGATGGGAATAACAGCATTATAAAATGACAGCATTACTATCGGCTCTATTTTTTTCAGTAATGAGTAATCAAAAAGGTTACTGTGACAAAGAGATGGGGTGGAGTGAATGAGTGCTTCAGAAGGCTAAAGGTGAAAGGTGAAAAATGGAATTTAAAAACTCAACGTGCTCTTCAAGAGTTAAAAAAGAGGACTGACTGTCTGGAAAGGCTGGTGTCTGATGCCGTCAAAAGGAGGTCCTGAGGCACTCGAGTGAAAATGTTTAATTTGCAGTTTCGACTACAGTAAATGTCTTCATCAGGGGTGTGGACACTGGACACCCTTGATGAAGACATATTGTCGAAACCAGGTGGGTCCTCCCTGTGTCGAAACGCGCTGGATCCTCCCTGCGAATTAAACATCTGTCTTACACCAGGAATACACTGGGAACTGCTACACCAGGCACGGCCGCGACGCGACACGGCTTCACTGTTTGTTGTTGCAGCTGTCAGCTTCACCTTGTCAAGCCTGCAGTAAATGAGTGCAATTTATGTATCTCAACACATTTTTACATCCTTCCTGTTAAAATTGATTGACAGCACCTTTTTCACAGGTAATTTGCTGACTATGAAGGGTTTGCAAGTGCAGACTATATTAAATGGTATTAATTAACTGTTTAACAACACGATCATGGATCCACAATGTAAAAAAAACCAAACCCCATAATGTTGCACTGCTACTGGCTTTGCCTCTGGTACATGAGACATTTATTTTAATCACTTTTAAACGTAATATATTCGTTTTATACACAGCTGCTGCGGCTGTCGTGCGACATACGTTTCGCGTCGCGGCCGTTCCCAGTGTATTTCAGCCGACGTCTTCTCACTCAAGAGTGCCTCAGGACGTCCTTTTGACGGCATCAGACACCAGCCTTTCCTGACAGTCAGTCCTCTTTTTTTTACCGTTACAACGCCGTTTCCGTTACTGACAAAAAAATGCACCGTTACTTGACTTGACTCACAAAATAATACTCCCGTTAAAGTGTTGTACGTTATATAGACTTTTTTTTTTACAGTCCATTAAAGCAGAAGTAAGCGATCCGGTCGTTTTGGCTAATGCTGCGTTCCAGGCAGGCTTTTGAAACCGTAAATTACAGCTTCAAGTCACGACTTACGACTCTGTAGCATTCCAGGCAACCCACTCGTGTTTCTCCGACCTGTTTTACCTGTGAAAGTCACTATAACGGCCACTCGTAACTTCCGACCCGTGAACTCGTACCAGATCGAACTGGTACCACTTCACAGGTCGGAAAAACACGAGTTACGGGCTGCCTTGAACGCACCATAACAGTCCTCGTCCCTATGTCACCACATTCAGGCGCATCCCTTGGCTGCACACACAGCCCTGCATGCCCTTCTCTCTCCTCATTGGATAAAACTTGTAGGATACGAGAAAAGTTTTCTCCTGGGCTCAGAGCAGAGCAGAGTGACTGACAGACCCGTGTTTCAGTCCAAACACTCTATGTAAGTGATTGCTGTCGAAAGATACAACTATTTAAGACTTATATTAACACAAAAATATCGCTTACTTCTGCTTTAACTAATCAGAAAAAAGCTATCTGGAACTAATTAGATAATATTTAATTCCAGATAATCAGAGGGTTAAACATAACTGTGTATTTCAGAGAGAGACTATACAACTGATCTGAGTTATTTGAGTCACCCCATTAAATCGAGGCTCATTCAAGCTGCACCAGGCTTGTGAAACTGTGCCAAGAGATTAAAGTGGTGGTGCTATCAAAGCCGATGGTGGAGAGAAAACATGCTGACTCACTCTGATATTTTATCATAAACCACCTCATGATAACAGCAGCACGTAGATAACCACAACAGGAAGAACGTCCACTTTTTTTTTCTTTTTTTTTTACAACCAGCTGTAAAATATCATCATTCTCAGAAACTGGGCCAAGGAGAGATAGTACTGAATTAACCTCCTCCACCACCTCCATAATGTTTTCTTTCGACAGCTTTAGTGTGTCTGCCGTCCGCTGTTGCAACAGTATTGCGTCTGTGCAGCGCTGTTAAAGTTTAACCTGAGAGAAAAGGACCATTAAGAGACGACTCTGTGAAACGAGCTGAAGGAAACTTTCCACTGTGGTTTTAGCTGAGTTTAGCTGTGGCCTTAAATCAATCACATCTCCAGATTCATTGGTTAGTTTAAAGGAGCAATATGTAAGACTGTGGACAAAACTGTGACTTTGTGATTGGGTGAGAGCGGTGGGTGGAGCTACAACAGGCCAAAACACAAAATCAAAACAGAAACATGATTTGCGTGCTGCAAAATCTATTTAAATGCAAATATTCTGGCTGTATTGTAGTTTTCAGTTATATCAGTGGGTTAAAGATAACATGATTACTCAGTCTCTGGTGACATACTGGGTAATTTAATGATTACTTGGCAGCAGGGATGTCCCGATTAACGTACTTGTTTTCACAATTAAACGCGGTATTAAACGGCACAATTATTTAATCGTGAATACCGTTACTGATTCCCTCCAAACAAACGTATTAAGTCAATGACGGCTCGCCAGCCTGTCAAACATGCCGCAGTGAAGTAGCGGAGGAAACGTAACACTGAATTAGTAGGAATTTAAATGTTAGAGCGTCATTTGTAAGAAAAAAAAAAAACATAAACATTTGATGACAATTAATGAGTTGAATACTTCAAATATTTCACCTGAAGGATTAAAAACTGGTCCTATATTAGTAGATACTTAAAATATTTTGGTTATATAATATTATGATTATATTTTGACTATTTGATTTTACACATTCATAGTGTTGTAAAATTATTTAAAGGGATAGTTCACCCAAAATTCAAATTTCTGTGAGCTGTGAGAATTTTCAGAGTGCTCCGTGCCTTCTCTGAGTTATTTGTCCATATAATGGTTGTCAATGGATACCAACTTTCTTCGTCCAAAAAGACACACCCAAAAACATCCGAATACCTTCATACTGCTCGTCTATAATGTCCGTCTTGTATTGAAGCCCCGACATGAGAAATTGTTCCAAAAAAAATTAAATAAGTCTATGTTTTAAGCTTGTTTGTAGCGGAAGCTCCCAGTGTCTCAGTTCACTGCTCTTCCTGTGTCAGTGCAAATCTCGCGTGATTTGCACTGACCGGCGGAACAGTTTCTCATGTCGGGGCTTCAATACAAGAGGGACATTACAGACGAGCACTATGGAGGTATTTGGATGTTTTTTGGTGTGTCTTTTTGGACGAAGAAAGTTGGTATCCATTGACAACCATCATATGGACAAATACTGCTGCGCGGACCCCCCTGTAACTCAGAGAAGGGACGGAGGACTGAGTGAGTGAAATTTGAATTTTGGGTGAACTATCCCTTTAATGTATAATAAACGCAATAATTGTGATTATTTCTCTGACAATAATTGTACCAAGTCTAGTGTACTTAAATCTATGATCATGACATCCCTACTTGCCAGACATTTCTCACAGCTCCTTTGTAAATCTTAGATAAACCCCATCAAAATATTTCCATACCACGTGTTGCAGTTGTTGTGGAGAACGGCCCCGGGCTGGTACGTCTTGTCTTCCTGCACACACGGACACATGTCGATGGGGACACACTGGCTGTGGTGGTCCTGCACCAGGCCAGCAGGGCACTGACAACCAGGAACACACATCCTGAGGTCCGTCGCTCCGCCGCCGTGTCCGTCATCGCAGCCCAGCCGCAGGTCTGAACACGAGCTCCCGCACGCACGACCGCACTCCTGGTGCAGCTGACCGCCCGAACACCGGACCGCTGACGAGACAGAGCAGAGGGGGGTGAACCGCTGAGGAGAAGCATCCTCGGTTACACTTTACAACAAGGTACGAAACATTAGAGTAGTTACTGAGGAACTAATGAAGAACTAATGAGTAGTTACTGAGGAACTAACGAGGAACTAATGAGTAGTTACTGAGGAACTTACGTACACAAAATTAGAGTAGTTACTGAGAAACTAACGAAGAACTAATGAGGAACAAATAAGTCGTTACTGAGGATCAATGGTACACAAAAGTTAGAGTAGTTACTGAGGAACTAATGAGGAACTAATAACAAACTAATGAGTAGTTACTGGGGAATTAAGGTACACAAAATTAGAGGAGTTACTGAGGAACTGATGATGAACTTACTATTGCTTAATGGTCAGTTCTTTAGTAACTCCTAATCTGTGTGGTCAAGACAGCTGTCAATTATCTCACTGTTTAACACTGTTCAGCATTATAATAGCAGAAGGAACAAATGAAGACCTGTATCTATTTGTCCTGATTGAGGGCACCCTTAACCTCCGACCTGAAGGTAACAATTCAAACTCGGTCTGAAGGGAGTGATCTACGCACTCCTGAATGGAAGTGGCCTTCTTGAACACCTGCCTTTTATGAAGGTCTATAAGATGGGCTTGCCTCCTCCCAGAAATCTTACTGGCCACGTTGATGAGGCTACCCAGCCTGTTTTTGACTAATTAACATATCTTTAGTCTTTGTCACATTCAGCTGTAGAAAAGACTCATCACACCAGCGAACAAAATCGTCAACCACAGGACCATGTTGAAACTCATCCCCTTCTAAGAGACTGACGACCACCGAGTCATCCGCAAATTTGATGATATGTCTGTTGGGATGATTGCTACGGCAGTCATTAGTGTACAAGATATAGAGTAAAGGAGAGAGACAGCAGCCCTGAGGAGACCCAGTAGAGGACTGCAGCTGGTTGGAGAAGGAACCGTTTACCCTCACAGACTGAGACCTGACAGTCAAAAAGTCCAGTATCCAGTAAAGTGAGACATCAAAATGAGTAACTCTAATTTTGAGTAGCTCAGTTCCTCACTAACTACTCATTAGTTTCTTCATTAGTTCCTCAGTAGCTACTCTACTTGTGTAGCTTATTGTGAAGTGTTACCACATCCTCCATCACTTTTAGCCAGTGACCTTTCTTCCTTCCTTCCTTCCTTCCTTCCTTCCTTCCTTCTCTACTTACGGCAGAAGGTGTGGTTGCGCCACTGCACGGCGACGCCCTCCTGAGCGCAGTGTCGGGCGTAGGCGGTGAGGACGGTGCAGTGACAGGTCTTCTGTGGAGCGCAGCCGCAAACCTCCGACAGACACAGACGGAAATAGGGCTCCCTCTCCACCACGTCATGACACACCTGACAGATCACATACAGGGGGGATGAGGACGGATGAGGACAACTCACTCCTGAGACGTTTAAAAGGACTTTTTTTTTCTTGCCTCACTCCCAAGTCCATGACCTGGAGATAGACACCATCCTTTCGACTGTGCGTGCAGTAACAAGGGAGATAGAGCCGTATCGCCTGTAATTAGCTTAGCTCAAATGCTGGAAGTGTATAGGTAGTGTTAGCCTGCCTCCACCTAAAGTCGCTAATTAGCTTAGCTCAAACACTGGAAGTGTATGGGTAGTGTTAGCCTGCCTCCACCTAAAGTCATCAGAGAAACTCTTCAGCAACTCTAAGCGGAAACCGGCGGGCCGATCTTCGTCTCAGAGCTGACAAAACTCTCCGGTAAGGCATCTTGAGTGGTCAAATGCCGCTAACGGGACGAGATCGGTCAAAACGGAGGGTTCAAGCAAAGACGGTTTATTTTGGTTCAAGCTAGCTACATCGAGGGTAGGTTAGCTTCCTGTTTCAAAGTAAAAGCACAAATTCTATCGTCATGGTTTTCTGTATGTAAAGGGCAACGGGTGTTTTATTTTGTGAAAGTAACCGGTAGTGCGTTGGTCACAACGGCTAGCTTGAGTAGCGCCGAATTTGTCCGAACAAAATTGTAAACAGGTGGTATTTAGACAAATTAACAACACACTGCTGATCTAAACGGCTACTTTCTCGCCTAAAAATGTTTGAAATGTGGATAAAGTGATATATTTACAGAGTTTAGAGCTAAAATGAAACCAGCTTCTGACTGCTGATTTCAGCTCAGGTAGGCGGCAGGCTAACACTACCTATACACTTCCAGTGTTTGAGCTAAGCTAATTACAGGCGATACGGCTCTATCTCCCTTGTTACTGCACGCACAGTCGAAAGGATGGTGTCTATCTGCTGGTCATGGACTCGGGAGTGAGGCAAGACACGGAAAAAAAAAGTTGGCGTATCCCTTTAACACACGCACACTGTACCTGGAAGACAGGGCTGTGGATGACGGAGCACACCGTCTCTGCGTAGAACCTCCTCTGGGTGTATGTGGTGCAGGCGTCCGGCGCTGCTCCTCCTCCTCCGGGGAGCGTGCAGCGCTCCGATGTGAACTTCCCGGCGAAGGACGACACGCTGTTCTCCACGTCTCCCTCCGGCGTGGTGAAGTCATCGTGCTGGTTCCAGGTCAGTGTCCCGCACAGGCCGCGCACCTCGAATACAAAATGTTAACACTAAATTTACGGTTGCTTTCTCCTCCCTCCTGCTCCTGTGGTTCAGTTTAGTGCAGTGTGGTTTTAAAGGGATAGTAGCATTTTTTTTAAAGTGGGGTTGTATGATCTACAAATAGCCCCTAAGTACTTTAATTGCAGTAGAAGACTCTCTGCACTCCTCCCGTTAGCAACGCCAGCCCATAGTCCTGTCCAGAGATTTACAACATACATTGTTGTGAATGGACCCAAAGAAACGGCCTATTTTCGTGGCCTAAAAGAGGTTTTACCTAAAAAAAAAAAAACACAGTTCCATTTTTCACTATAATACAATTTTTTCCAGCCCCTCAAAGTGCAGGAAAAACACAGTTTTTATTTGGACCTAACCAACCCACGTATCCCTCCGCCCAGGGTTAGCGCCCGCCGATCAGCAGTTGGTTAGGTCCAAATAAAAACTGTGTTTTTCCTGCACTTTGAAGGGAACAATGGAACTGTGTATTTTTTTTCAGGTAAAACCTCTTTTAGGCCGTGAAAATAGGCCGTTTCTTTGGGTCTGTTCACAACACTGTATGTTGTAAATCTCTGGGCAGGGCTATTATGGGCTGGCGTTGCTAACGGGAGGAGTGCAGAGAGTCTTCTACTGCAATTAAAGTACTTAGGGGCTATTTGTAGATCATACAACCCCACTTTAAAAAAAATGATACTATCCTTTTAAAAATGGCACAAGAAGAAGACGAAGACGAAGAAGACGATCACCTTGTTTGCAAACCCCGGCTGCAGAGTGATGAGGGCTAAGGGGCCGTCGAGGTACCAGAGCAGCTGGGCTCCAAAAGCCTGGATGAGGAGGAATAAAGAGGAGGCCCGGCGCACGACCAGGTCTCCAGTGACCACAGGCAGCGCCTCCCTCTGGCCGTTCAACGTCACTGTACCTGGAGGCAACAGCATCAAGGACA
Source organism: Trachurus japonicus (assembly GCF_045865225.1). NCBI lineage: Eukaryota > Metazoa > Chordata > Actinopteri > Carangiformes > Carangidae > Trachurus > Trachurus japonicus. The sequence continues at coordinate 4,623,617 of NC_140926.1, forward strand.
TCATTTATATATTTTAGAGTTTAGAGTTTAGAGTTTATTTATTTAGCACACACATTTCAATGGTGCAAGGAGGGAACGAAGCCAGTTGGCTTGTACATAGGTTCCACCCCTATAACAAATTACAGTCAGCAAGACAAATTTCAATGGCTAACAAATAAACATAGAGAAGAAAAAAAAGAGACAAAGTGCATACATAATCAATGTTATATGAGCAAAATGAACAGAAATGAGAAAAAAATAAAGAGATAAAGTGATTCGGTAAGAAATAGAGACAATAGAGATAAGGTACAAAAAAAAAAAATTAATTAAACTCATAAAGAGACAAAGTAAGGATGTGGGATATGGAGAGAGCAGAGAGAGGAAAGAGCGGGAAATTCAAGAGAAGTTGAGATGTATTTTTAACTGCTTTTTAAAAAGTGAATAAGAAGAAATGGATCTTAAAGCAGAAGTAAGTGATATATTTGTGTTAATATAAGTCTTAAATAGTTATATCTTCCGACAGCAATCACTTCTATAGAGTGTTTGGTCTGAAACACGGGTCTGTCAGTCACTCTGCTCTGCTCTGAGCCGAGGAGAAAACATTTATCATATCCTACAGTTTTTATCCAATGAGGAGAGAGAACGGCATGCAGGGCTGTGTGTGCAGCCAAGGGACGCCGTGAATGTGGCGACGTAGGGACGAGGACTGTTATGGTGCGTTCAAGGAAACTCGTATTTTTCCGACCGTGAAGTCGTACCAGTTCGATCTGGTACGAGTTCACCGGTCGGAAGTTACGAGTGGCCGTTATAGTGACTTTCACCGGTAAAACAGGTCGGAAAAACACGAGTGGGTTGCCTGGAACGCTACAAAGTCGTAAGTTGTGACTTGAAGCTGTAATTTACGATTTCAAAAGCCTGCCTGGAACGCAGCATTAGCGAAAACGACCGGACCACTTACTTCTGCTTTAATGAAGGAGGTAGTCCATTTTAAAGCATAATAGGACCTCTATAAGTCATAAGTCATTTTATTTAAAGCTGAACTCTCCAGGTCTGGTGTCTCCTCCTCTGTGTCTCTAACCCTCCTCTCCTCCATGTGCATTTGTTTCCAACAACAAAGCCGGTGAGAAATCAATCCATGGAGCGGTGGATAAGGTTATTTATCATCTACCATGTTACCATGTGTATATCTGTGTAGTCTTATCTGTCATCAACAAGAGACTACGGGTTACGGGTTAGCGCGTTACTGTACGTTTGTGTGGCGGTGTCGCCATGGAGACGAGAGCTGGGACACCGGGTCGGAGGCTCTGATCTTACAAGGTTGGTTTTCAGCCAAGAGACGCTCCATTCTCCCTGGAACTAGTTACTAGTCACTGATTTAACCAGCACTTACTCCAAATCTGTTTAATTAAGGTAAAAAAAAAAAAAGTAGCATAGTTGAGTTACAAATCCTGCATACATACTCTTTGATATTTGTTGTTCTGTATGATTTTTTTTCATGCAAAAGTCTTAGCAATTTGATAACTTTAAAGTTTAGTTACTCTCGATTTGTTGGGAGTAAAACCATGACCTCATTCAGCTTAAAATTGATTTTATGCTCATGTGTGTCTGCCTAGTAAATGTTAAAGCAGTACTAAAGAACTTTCAGTTTTGGTTGAGTTTGGCGGCGCCTGTGGACCAAAGCGGTAGTGTTTTGCCTGAAGGAAGACTCCATTTCCCATGAACACTAGCGTGAAGCCCTGTAAATATCCTGCATTAAAATTAACAGAAGACATCAAAACTAAGTTTCTGTTTCCAGTGGATCATTTCAAAGTGAAAACACAAACATAATCCATTGCTAAAGTGCCGTTTTGCCTGTTCCCTCCTTGTTGTGACTCGCAAAAGTGAAAGTGAAAGTAAAGTGAGAGCCGGGTTCCTACCATGCTCCTAAAGCTGCTTAGTGCCAGAGAAAGAGATACAGACCCCCTCAGACCACGACAGAGGTGTCATTCAACTTGTTGTAAGTCGATGTATCATCACAAAAGTTATGAAAATATTTTATGAAGGTTGAAAAGTTACTTAGTGCTGCTTTAATATTAAAATAAATACTAAGAATGACTTTATTAATCCCTAAAGGGAAATTAATTTGTCTGGCAGCTCAAGAATTAAAAAGCCTTAAGGTACAAAGGATCGTATATATCTTTCTGTCCTGCAGCAAAGAGAGGAGTACGCCCAGTATCTGTTAACAGTTCACAGCTGCTTTTTTAACGAAAAGAACAAAAACAAGAAAGTTGTTACTGTAGGTGCAAAATCAAAACGACCCAGGATGAACTCGTCAGAGGACTGAGCGTTAAACCGACTCACCGGTGTCTGTGATGGTGACCGTGGTGCGCAGCGCTGTGACCGACATCTCCCTCAGACAACCCAGACCTCCTCCGGCCGCACACTCCCCACAGCGCACCTTCACCACCAGCTTCCTGTCAACAAAGTCCTGAACACACACACACAGAGCGTCAGCACAAAGGGGAAGTGGGGAATACGACACACACACACACACACACACACACCTCATGGTTCATGCTCACCTCCACAGCAGTGAAGGGACAGTCTCCGCACTGTAGCGAATACCTCTTTTTGTCAAAGGTGGTCACCTGTAGCGCCCCCATCAGGCTGCACTGGGCTGCACACTTCTCCCCAGTGCACTGCCACTGGCCGGCTCGACACACACTGAAAAAGTTTGGCGTTTAAAGGGATAGTTCAACATTTAGTCAGATTCTCCTCTCACCATAATCCCTATAGTCATAGCAGTTGGTTACCTTTAATTATCGGTGCATGTTGTTTTGAGATCGGCGGGGCAGAGACGTGAGCTGCTCAGTGAACACAATGGAGGTGAACGGTACAGGTGCCCTGTCCCTAATCAAACTCATCAAATACACAATCCAACAACTCCACAAAAACGCTCTGGTGGACAAGTTGTGACCTGCACATTCACCACGCTATGAGATAATAATGTTACGTTACGAGACAGAGAGTTGTTTTTGAGGTAAATGCAGCCAGAACTACATTTCAGACACGGCTACTGCTGGGCGAAGGGATTTGAAAAGCGCAAGTAGTTCAGAGGATTTGCTTCATGTGTCGTAATGTTACGTAATTATACATGATTATCTCATAGCGTGGTGAATGTGCAGGTCACAACTTGTCCACCAGAGTGTTGTGGAGTTGTTGGATTGTGTATTTGATGAGTTCGATGAGGGAAACCAAGAAATCCCATGAGCCTCCGTAGCGTAGCTCTGAGCAGCTCGCGGCTCTGCTCCGCCGTTCTAAAAATAGCTTGCACTGATAATTAAAGGTAATGAACCTACTGCTATGACTATAGGGATTATGGTTAGAAGAGGATCTGACTAAATGTTGAACTGTCCCTTTAAGGGAAAATAGGCATAAACGAGACATAGAAAACAACCAGACAAACACAAACACACACCAGGTGTTGCATCTCTGCTGTATCCTGTCTCCTGACTGGTAGCTGCGTCTGCGGTGGAAACAAGGACAGTCGTCTCTTTCCAGACAGAGTCCCCGGTGCAGGTAGAGGCCCGGCGGACACTCGCAGCCCCCGACACACTCCTCCCTGCACTGACCGACGGCTGCAGCCGGGCCCGGGGGGTGGGGAGAGGTGCAGCTGGGGGGGCAGGAGGAGACGCAGTCAGAAAACACCTGACCTCTGGGACAGACGCGACCTGGAGAGTGAGACAAGGAAGCGAAAGGTTAAAGGGATAGTTCAACATTTTGGCAAATTGGCCCATTGCTATAATCCCTATAGTCATAGCAGTAGGTTTGTTACCTTTATTTGTCGGTGCAAGCTGTTTTTAGAACGGCGGAGCAGAGCCATGAGCTGCTCAGGGCTCTGCTATGGAGGCTCATGCGATTTCTTGGTTTCCCTCATCAAACTCATCAAATACACAACCCAGCAACTCCAAAAGGCTGTCGTGGACAAGTTGTGAGCTGCACATTCACCACGCTATGAGATAATGACAGAACATTACGAAACTGAGCTGTTTTAGAGGTAAATTCATGCAAAACCGCTGATGCGCGTTGCCTTCAGGGACAGTTTTTCAGCAAGCAGACTCTGTATTTACCCTGTATTAACCTCGAAAACGGCTCTGTTTCGTAACGTTGTGTTATTATCTCATAGCGTGGTGAATGTGCAGGTCACAACTTGTCCACCAGAGTGTTTTGGAGTTTTGGGATTTTGTATTTGATGAGTTTGATGAGAGAAATTCCTTTAGCCTCCATAGCGCTTCTAAATGAAGGTAACGAACCTACTGCTATGACTATAGGGATTATGGCAATGGGCCAATTTGCCAAAATGTTGAACTATCCCTTTAACAGATAATAACACAGTGAGTGTGTGCGTGTGTCATGTGTTAACGTTTGATCTTGTTACCACACAGCGTGGCCGTCCGCCACATGACGATGACGTGCTGCTGGGCACACTCTCGGGCGTAGCTGGCCAGCGTGTCACACACGGCCCCCTCCCTCTCTCTGGGCGGCAGGCTGCAGAACAGGTAGAGACAGGTGTCGATGTACGCTGCCGGGTCCACCTGAAACACACAGACACACACACAAACTTTTACACTTCACACACAGTCAATCTGCAGCTACAACATGCACCAGTCAGACATGTGCGAATCCTGTGCAGCAGAGAAACACTGTGTTGATTACAGATTGGTATTTGTGGAATTATATTTGCTGCAAACATGCATATTATGCAATAGATTATGTCATAGAAATAAGAATTGCATCAATATAACAGGGGCAAATAGAGTCAGAGAGAAATAATCACGGCTAAATGTCTCTGAATAACCTCCTGATAACCACAACTTTGTTACTCATTCATTTATTTCATTGTGTAATAAAACCACAAACTGATATCTGGGTCATGCTCATTGTATCTTGAATTTTTTTTATTAATTATTAATTAATTTAACTGTGCCACTTTCCACACAGCCATAATAATCCAATAGTCTCATGCTTTCTTAGAGTAAATTATTGACCTGATATCAGTTATTAAAGGAGTTTGATTTATTGCTCATTACACAAATTTACAGGCTTGGCTTTCAAACAAATTAGATGAAAGAAAGAGTGTCTGCAGGACAATGGGATCTGGTGAGTTAGCAAACAGAGGTGTGTGTGTGTGGGGAAGTACCGGGGTGTCTGACCTGGGGGTGGCAGTGTTTGAAGGGGTTTTCCAGCAGTCGATGGCACATGGATTCTGCCTGTCGACGCAGAGCGGGGTCGCCCGAGACGTCACAGCTGTGACCGAGCTCGGCCGCATCGCTGCAGCCCTGAAGGAGGAGAGAGAGAGAGAAAGAAGTTTTGCCATTTATTTCTGAGCTATAACCTGATGTCTTGTTGCTTTTTTTTTATTGTTGGAGATGAATATAAGCATTGAAATAATGGTTTGCTTTCACTGTGTATTCAGACATCACAAATGCATAAAGAAACAGGGCATTACTTCGCTCTGCTGGTCGGGAACTTTCCACGAGTTGCCGAAGCTGGCGGCGAACTGAGACACAGTTCCTCCCATTGTGGTAAAATCATCTACGAAAGAGAAACCAACACACTGTTACATCCGCACAACAGGGACAAGAGTTCAACCCAAACAAATCACTGGTCAGAAACCAAGACAGATTACACTCTTTATTTGCAGAAAATGCCCTAAAAACCTAAATTAGGCCTGAAAAGTCGTGAAGGGAAACCACATTTTAATCTCATGAGATAATGACATTACAAAAAATTATTTGAAGTACAGCATGGACTGGTGTTTATCGTGCGTCTCTCACCATCGGCGTTGTTGTTGTAGACCCCACAGAGCCCCCTGGTGGTCGCCTGGTGCTCGGCGGTCACTGTCAGGTAGACGGTGTTGGCCAAGTCAAACTTCACTCTCACACCCAGACCGCTCTCCACAAACACAAAGTCCCCGAGCCAGTGGACGCTCACACCTGTGGGAAGAAGGACAGTAACAACAGGTCAGTGAACGGTGTCTCTATCCAGACATTTGGTTAATTGCTGATTAATACTGGAGTGTTTTCATACTTACCATTCTGGAAAAGAGGTTCTCCGTTTGGAACAGGACGGTTGTTCAGTGTTAAGTTCCTGTGAACAACTGACACCAAATCCAGACCCAGCATCATCTTTAAAGCCTGAGAAGAGCAGCCACAGAAATAAAACACATGCAAAACAAACATTTACACCATAATCTAATATTGTACAACAACAAATCAATAACCACGTTGATCCATTCATCGTGCAATGGTTATTGGATGTACGATGTAAACACGGAAGAACATCTCGGAGCAAATCTTGTGCATGCAAACATACAACATGCAAACATAGCTACTGCTACAACAAGGCTAAAAACAGAGATCCAATTTTTTTTTTTAGAACAACTTTTTCATGTGGCGGCTTCAGGACACTTGGGTCAGTACAGACGAGCAGTATGGAGGTATCTGGATGTTTCATAGTGTGTGTTTTGGACGATTCAAAAGTGAACTCTATCCGCCGCCATTATATGAAAATCTGTTGCCAGCCGGACCCCCCCTGGAACTCCAAAATCGTTTTTCTCCGAACCCTTCCTTGGCATGACGGTGGGTAGAAATTTGCTGAATTATCGAGTTTGGGTGAAGTATCCCTTTACTGTAGCTTTTTATCGATATTCATGACTTTTATCAAATTTTACTGTTTCCATAAGGAAGTTTTAATTTGATATTGCTTGAAGGGATAGTTCACCCAAAATTGAAATTTCACTCATTATCTACTTACCCTCATCTACTTGTTTTGTAGACGAAGCTTCTCGAAGCTCCTCTTCCCGGTTCGTCAAATTTGGACGAACTGGGAAGAGGACAGACCCTGGTTCGTCCAAATTTGACGAACCGGGAAGAGGAGCTTCCGCTACAAAACAAGCTTGAAATATAGACTTATTTAAAAAAAATTTGGGACAATTTCGCATTCTGGGGCTTCAATACAAGACGGACACTACATACGAGCAGCATGGAGGTATTTGGATGTTTTTTGGTGTGTCTTTTTGTTACGAAGACAGTTGGTATCCATTTGCAACCGTTATATGGACATGCACTGCTACGCCGAGACCCCCTGTAACTCAGAGAAGCCACGGAGGACTCTGAAACTTCTCCCAGCCCTTAGTCGACATGAGGGTGAGTAGATAATGAGTGAAATTTCAATTTTGGGTGAACTATCCCTTTAATGCGAACATGGTTAATGATTCATGAGCTCCATCGTCACCTTAGAGCAGTCTCCTCTCCCGTCGCACACGGTGCCGATGTAGACGGCCCAGGTCCCGTCGGTGGACGAGGACAGCAGGTAGGTGCAGCCGCCCTGGAAGTGGAAGTGCTTCCTGTCAAAGGTGCGGTAGTGTGCTCCGCCCCAGGACATGCAGGTGGCCGAGCCCTGCGGCGCCCGGGAGCTCCCCAGCAGGCCGCTACGCACCAGAGGGGACGACTGGGAGTCTGGGGACAAGGCACAGAGGAGGAGGGAGGAATAGAATATACATGATGCATATGGTTCTTCTTATATTTCATTTCATTTCATAACCTTTATTTAAACTCGGAGATATATTGAGGAGTAACCTCATTTACAATACAGCCGAGATGAAACACAAAACATATAAGGACACACTGCAAAAACTCAAAATCTTTCCAAGAATATCTGTCTTATTTCTTGTCAAAATGTCTTATTTCTGGACAAAACAAATCTCTTTCCACTTAAAATAAGATTCATCACCTAAAAATTAACTTGTTTTTAGATCATTTTCACTTGTTTCAAACAAATTTTCACTTGAAATAAGTAGAAAAATCTGCCAGTGAAAGCGAGTTTTTTGTGCTTGTAATAAGGAAGAAAATATTGCCCCACTATCAGATTATTTCAAGTGAAAATATGCTTGAAAGAAGTAAAAAGTGTCTAAAAACAAGCTACTTTTTAATGTGATGAGTCTTATTTTAAGTATAATGACAAATATTCTTGGTAAGATTTTGAGTTTTTGCAGTGCAGAAGACAAGACATTTGAAACATACAAAAACATAACAGAATACCAGAATTTAAAGGAGACTAGGGTAAATTGAAACATACTGTAGTTAAAAGCACGAGCAGTTAGAGGTAAAATAAGATGTAGTTATGGTTTTAAATTGTCCTATTGATAAAAGTGAGGTAAGTTTCAAATGATTTTGCAGAGTGTTCCAGGTTGTAGGTGCAACAGGAAGAGAAGCTGGTCTTTCCAAGTTCGGTGTTAACAGAGGGAACCTGCAGTGTGAGCCAGTCTTTTGAGCGTGTGCGATAGAGACCTGCATTGAAAGATACTAGTGAGTTAATATAAGATGGTAAGAGACCAGTAAGAGCTTTAAATACAGGAATACAGGTCACAGTGATATTATATAAGAATACAAGCACCAGAGAGAGAGAGAGAGTGTGTTTTCTGACCAGGAAGCAGAGTGTAGGTGCAGGACAAGCAGGTCTGGTCGGAGGCGTTTCTCCAGGTCAGGCCCCACAGGCTGCTGCAGCACTGCTCCAACGACATGAGGGAGGAGTTGTGGATCCCAGGGAACTCCTCGCAGCTCCACGTAGAGTAGCACTGACCGCGGGCGCCAACACCTGGGAGGACGACCACGGAAAAAACAAGGACAGAAAAAGTAAATGTAGAGGAGAAGAGATGGAAGAAACAAGTTATGAATCACCATTAGACTGTTTTTATTCTATTATGAGTCAATTTAAAGGGACAACGAGGAGTTTCTATTTGGTTATTAAAAAGTCTCACGTTAATGTGGATGAATCTACGTTACCACTTGTTAATGGGCCCATTTTCGATAAATATATCGTTTTGTCTCTGTCGTTATTTTGTTATTATTAGTGGTGGCGGAAACGCTGGTCCTTACTTTCGGTTTCGCGGCGAGTCATGAGAATAACGCCGCTGAATCGCCCTTTATGGTCGGAACTACGACGGTATGTGATCGTCTTCGAACCTAGAGTTTAGAGTTTATTTTAACCTCTGACTTTAATTCTTGATGAATGAAAACATGAGTCTGTCTTGCGCCGGTCAAAGAATTTCACGGTGCGGGCGGAGGCTCATAAATGTAGTGTGAAATCGCTTCGCTTTTGCAAAACTCCTCGTTGTCCCTTTAACTTTTAAATATAATAGTATATATGCAATATAAATTTTAAAGCGTAAAGGAATAATATCAATTGTTGTTTTATTCATAATAATAATAAAAAAAACTATTTTGTTAATTACAAAATACTCACAAATACAGTGTTTTCAGTTTCTAAGGAAATCTCTATTTATTGTTATAAATAATAATACTGCAGTGTAGGACTTCATATGTAAATAAAATACGATGCATGATGTTTAATATTCTGTTGGTTTCTGGTCCTCACCCTCGGAGCAGCGGGGGCCGCCCCAGCCCTCACAACAAGCCCTCACTGTCTTATTCACCACCTGGTTCTCCATCTCTGGTGGTCTGAGGTGGACGGACACACACACACAGACACACACATCAGGGTTTAAAGTCAGAGTTTCCATAACAACAGATTAAGTCACAAACACTCCCAAATCTTTTCACCACTCACTTGTACAGGTAGCAGGAGGCCCCGGGCCCCTGTTGTCGGTAGTAGAGCGCGATGCCGTCGTCTCCTCCGTGTTTGACTCGCATCCTGTCGACGTCGAGCCTCCAGCCCCGGGTGTTGAACTGATAAACCTCGGAGCAGCTCACCTCCCGCTGCAGGCGAGGGGACAGCAGCCGCTCCGCTCTCTCCTCCACCGTGTGCTCACACCAGTGTCTGGAGAGAGACACACATGTACACAGAGGTGGACAAAGTGTCATAGCTGTCAGATATCACTCCAATTGTTCGTCTGTTTTAGAAAATACTAAATACACGCCACAATTAAACGCCACAATGAATTGATCGTAAAGATTCCTAAATACCGTCACTTCCCAAATAAGATTATGTTGGAACCATATCGGCTGATGTGCGCAAAAATAAAGGTGAATGCTCAGATACTGGTCCATTTACCTAACCTAACATTGAATCGGTAGGAATTTAAATGTTGGAAAAAGCAGGGTGGTTGTGCGCACATCCAATGCCTATTTTTGGCCAGGTGCCGGACAGTCAGGATAATTGCAAAGAAAAAAAGGGAATATCCGCACACTGATTTAAGCTCCCATTTATTGGATAGCCTACTTGCTTTACGACGTTTCGAACGATGTGGTCTTCCTCAGGCAAAATCTTTTTTGCCTGAGGAAGACCACATCAGTCGAAACAATTAATCTTTAAATATATTCCTAAGTCTTTTTTCTTAGGAATTTAAATGTTAGCATGTCATTTGTATTAAAAAAAAACACAAATAAAACAAAAAATGATTAAAATAAACGTAAACATTTGGTATAGATGATAGACATTTCCCCTGGGGATTAATAATTGGTCCTATATTAATAGATACTTGAAATATTTTGTGTAAACAATGAGTAATGTAATTATATTTTGACTATATTTGATTTTACACATTCATAGTGTTGTGAAATTAATTAATGCATAATAATCGTGATAATCGTAATACCGTGATTATTTCTCTGACAATAATCGTACCAAGAAAATTTGTAATCGTGACATCCCTAAATACAACAAAAGTTTGCATTGCCGCATATTCACTAAAGGAATCTTTCTAAATCAATCTGAAGTTTAAATAAAGAAAATAAGTATCTAAAAATACAATACAAATAGGTAAATAAGTCAATAAATACAGCAGCA